>NC_065963.1:712500-757500 GCF_021464435.1 Cataglyphis hispanica | reverse complement strand
AATTCGTCCTTATTTCAAGATCATCTTAAGTAATGTCTTAAAATGCTAATACAACTCTGTGATTGATTTATAACATCTTAAGATTGTACTTAAGATGGTCTTAAATATAAGAATCGATATAAATTATTGACTGGTCTATGTATTATTGAAGTATTATTGAATCTATTTTTTTTATTAATAATTAGACACATTAATTTCTTCTATTAATAATTAGATCTGCTGTACAGGCTTAATTTTTATTTTATATATGTCATTGATGTTATAGATCAATATCAAATATTGCTAATTTTGACATGCATATAGAGAAAAAAAAGAGAGAGATATAAAACATTAACTTTTTTATTTTTCAATGATTTAAAGGATATTTTATAATTTATATTTATACAAAAATTTTTATAATATAAATTTATAAAACGCTAATTAAACAAAATTATTTGAAAAATAAAGTTTACAATTAAAAAAACATTCATTAAACATTCACCAGTTTCCTGGATAATAATTTGAATTTTCATATTGCATTTAATACTATATTGTAATAATAATGTTGATCTCTAAAGCTTTTAAATCAAAACTTTCAAATTTCTAAGATTTTTAACATTTTTAAGAATTTTTTGTTTTCGAGTAATATTCGAAATGATTCGAGATTTTCTTAATATATATTTGAAGTGAATCGATGTATTTAAATTTATTGTTAGCTATATCGCTTGTTATTGATACAATGCTTGCATTGCATCAATCGTATATATGTATATGTATGTAATATAAAGCATTGCATCAATCGTGTATATGTATATGTATGCAATATATATGTATGTACGTACGTATGTATGTATGTATATGTATGTATGTATGTATGTATGTATATATGCATATGTATATATGTATATATGTATACTTAAGTATATGCATATGTGCGTAAGTATATAAATATATGTGTGTGTGTATATATTAATATGTATATAGATTGTATAGAAAGAAAAATATATTTAAGAAAGTATGTATTTGTGTAAGAAAAAAAAAATATATATTTATGAATGCGCAAAGCCGCAAGTGACTTAGCATAAATGTATAAATAAGCGATGGTAATAATAACAATAATAATTATAATAATGGTAAATAACAACATTAACACAACAATAATTTAGTAACCCCTTGGTGTTCAATTGTATTTATGTGATGTAATAAATGTTTATAGTATACATGAGAACATATATATATATATATATATATATATATATATATACACACATCAAATTGTTGATATTGTGACCGTGGGTAGGGGAAGAAGGAGACGGGGAGAGGATGAAATAACATACACATATACCTTTATAATTTTTTTATAATTGTATGAGAGAGAGCGTGCATATCGAAAATAATATATTGCATATGATACTCTAAAATTGTAAAAGAGAGAGAGAGAGAGAGAGGGAAATTGCAATTTACTCTAATTTTCAATTATTTAGCTGCAAACTCTGTATATAGTGTCTAGAGTCAGGATTGAAAACTTTCTTTATCTACTCTCTGGAAAAACCTAGAACTGGAATCTTGAAGAATTTTGTTTTTCATTGAAAAATCAAAGAATTCTTAAGGAATTTTATTCGAACTCAAGCCATTTTTTCAAAAATTCTCTCTGAACATTTTGTTCTTATATTGCAAATATCGACAATCTGATTAGCCAATGAGATTGTGAATTATGTTTCAAATATATTATAAATATATATATCCTTCTTTTTGATTATATGTTCATTATTATAGCAAAAAAATACTGAATACACAATACTGAGTACACATTTTTTTATTGTAATTTTTACAATTAATGATAGAAAATGAAAATATGCAAATGGAAAATGCTTATCTTAATAATCATTCAGTTCTTTTCAGTTTTTTCTTTTCATATTTTTAAATTTAATATTTAGAATTTATATGGTCTATTTTTTTTGTATAAGCGAAAAGTATAAGAAAACACATACAAAAAAAAACTTATTTTGATAAAAGTTCTAAAAATTCTCTAATTTTAAAATTCTGGAATTTTGAATAAATTATCTGAAAAATCAGGGAATTTTCAGAGAATTTGTTTACAAGCTTTGACTAGACATACTGTAATTAAATTGTATTAAATTGATTTGTATTGTTTTTCTGCTGTTAATTGAAATAATATGTTGTCACGAAAATGAAAGAAATTTGAAAAATATTTGACGCAATTGTGTGATATTACCTTCTGGGAAATTATTGGGGATTTAAAAAAAAAACGATTATATACATGCCGCATTCCAACATCGTTTAAAAATTGCAAAGCTAATCTTCATTATTGTTTTGAAATAATATACACATTCAGTAAATGTAGTGGATATAATTTCCTCCTTTTTTTTTAATACTATTCTTTCATCTTTTTGCGATTCTGATAACTGTTTGATTCGATTTTTTGTACCTCTCACACAGTCATGCGTTGTTCGAATAAAGCAAACTTGAACCACGTGATCAGCCGTTCTCTTGGTCGCATTGAAAGACATTAGAGTTGTATATATCTGCAAGCGTATCATAATAGACTTACTTTATTCTAAAATCGTCGGAATCAAGCTTGCTTACATTTCTGAAATTTTAACTTCCACTCTATTTTAATAACAATAAAGATAGAATGCGTAAAAAGGAAATATTGTTGCGCATTCTATCTTTCATTCACCTTTTTGCTTTGCGCATGATCACATGGTCATGTGGTAAATGTGTGATAGGGAAACAGCGTGAGAGAGGGGAAATTTCAATCTACAATGGAACAGCTGGTCCAGAACAGCATATCATTCAGGATAGCGAAGAACACACAGAATAACGGGATCCTACAGTTATACATTGAGGACTCCGCAAGTTCAAAGGCCTTCGATAAATCGCATTGTTAATCCAAAATATGAGTAAATGCCCCAATTTTATCGATTTAAGTAAAACATATTGAACAATTATCTCATATATATACATCAATATGTAATGAAAAAATAGAAAAAATGTTCTTTTAAATATTGAAAAACTTTGCTATAAAACAATAGTGGATTTAATAAATTTAATAAATTTAATTGCATAAAATGCATAGTCGTATTATTATTATTTATATTATTAGTATTAGTATTATTTATATTATTTAATTAATCCAATGTTTATTAAATCTTAATAAACATTGGATTAATTAAATAATATAAATAATAATTTTATAAAGTTGACAAAAAAAGAGAGAATAAAATATTATAGATATGTTATACAAGTATCATAAAAAAGATATTGTTTTTATATAAAATATTTATAATTAATAACAAATTAATTTTTCATTGTTGTATTAAATACTATACAAAATATATTTTTTAACTTATCATTTAAAAAAATCTTTGTTGTTATTGATACTGTAAAAAAGAAATTATTGATATGAATGATTGATGTTATTATAAAAAAGTTGTATTTATATGTATACTATTATCATAAGCTGTTCAATTTATTTTTGTATTATAACACAGTGCGTATAAAATCTACAATGAAAAATGTTATCCATTTAAAAAATATGATCTTTGCATTGCATAAAGAATGACTTTAATATTAAAATTTTAGGAAGATATTTTTCAGAATGAAAAGCATTTTGTATATCATTATTTAATAATCAATATATTTAATTTTATACATAATTATTGATCATATTAATTATTTATCCATATATTATTATATTTATTAATTAATATTCATTATAATTTTTAGATTTATTATATTTATTACATTTTTTCGTTTTTCTATTCAAATGTAATTTCTAGAACTTTTTTATTCTGTTATTTCACCTCAAATTTTGTCTCAATAATCTTATTCTAATGGCATTTACATAGAATACATGAAAATATTTCCTGTTTTTCCCTCTCTATTATCAACAGTTGTTTTTTGTCCGTTACTCGCTTCTCTTTGTTCTACGCATTGTCACATGATCATGTACAAATGGATAATTAATCAGCAAGGCAAGAAAAGAGACTTTTATAGGAACTCAACCGAATTTTAGAATAGAGAAAAATTTCCAGGATAAACAATTTACAATAAAACCCTCTAATCTTAATATTCTTCATATTCGTGCGCTCAACTTCTTCTCCGGCGTTATATTCCCATATCATTTTACAATTACTACTTGGTAATGCGTACTTAAAATAAAAATGACAATTATTTATTACCAATTAGTATATTATTATATTTATTAATTAATATTTATTATATGATTTTATAAATATAGATTTATTAAATTTTTATCTTTCTATCTGTTCAAATGTCTACAATAGGATTATCCTTTTATTTTGTCATCTCATCAAAATATCTTTTCAGTTAGCTTCTGGTAGCATGATTAAAATAATGTTTTCATTCTATTGAAATGCTATTGAAATAGAGCGAGGATTGAAAGAAAGTGTCCAGAATACGGAATTTATTTTCAACAATCGCGCTGATAATAAAATAAGTTTGACTTCGAAAGATATCACTTGCTTAAGGTTCCAAAAGATGTAGACACGGCCTTGCTTATCGTACACATACGGGGACACGGAATCTGTATGTATATACGTGTGCGCGTGCATTACGTCTCGCGCGCGAGGCTTGGATTTTAGTCCGTGACACGGTATTACCGCGACTCGAGCCACTCGCGGAACAGTTTGCCGACTGGCAGGACCGTGAGACGGCAACATCCCGCGGTTATTCTTCGCGTTCTCGCAAGGAAAAGCGGAACGCGCGTGCCTCTTCCGTCCATCGCGTTCGTCTGGACCCATGAAACGATTTCGTTCGCGCGAAATGATTACGTTCGACGTGTATCGATATGCGTAGTCGGTAGTTGATCCCGCTCGTGCTCCGACTTAGATTGGAGGCGAGAGTGAGCGAGAAGGAAATAGTGAATCGCAAGGAGCGAGAGCCCCCTCTCTCTTCTCCCCTTCCTGCAAAAGGGTTACACGTGTAACGAGATTTTGTCTGAAGGAGGAAAGGAGCGAGACCTCGTGCAGAATTTGACTTTTGAGTTCACGCTCTGGAACTATGTGGGACATCGCGACGAAGCGAGTCTTCATCGCGGCCGGAACGTCGCGGAATGGGGCCCGTTGATCGGATCCGCAGCAACGGGCTTCGACGACCATCCACGGCGGAGGTATGGACGTCATCGGAGACGGGGACGAGCAGACCCTCCAGGCGATTCTCGGTGAGTTTCGCGCTTTCGTTTTTTTTTTTTTTTATTTTTCCTATTGTATATCGTTTGCATTACGTTTGCATGATTCGAGGCGGCACTCTATAATTTTGAACGTGTTTTTATAACGATATTATATATTTTTTAAATCGCAATTCATTAACAGTAAACACGGATCAAAAGCGATAATCACGAACGAACTACACTGACAGTTACGGAATGTCGCGCGAATTTGACACCGACACCGTTACCGTATAGCTACGCTCTTCCTCGAGTGTTATGACCACACGTAAGCGCGTACGTTGACCTTAAACGCACACCGGATGCGTTTTCATTCTTCAATGTAGATACAATTAAGAGAAGCTGAACGAGATGTATTGTTGGTCCAACGATGCCTGGAATCGAAAGCGATGGAATATGATTCGTGGAATTCGCAACGTGTTAAATGTGGTGGGGCTAGAACCACCACGATATAGGATTCAGTTGCCACTGGCAAGATTCCTATTCCACTATATAGTGTTTTCGCTTTTTGCGTTGCTTCTCATTTGGGAAGCGAACGAAGAAAGTTTTGCACAAATTATTTAGTGGACTTTGAAATGTTTTATTTTTTTGTATTGTTCATATATTGATAAAAAAACCAACAATAAAACGCATTAACAGCTCAGCACATGCTTTTTGTTGTATACGGTGATAGAAACCATCCAAAATTTAATTTTTTTTAGCGAAATAATAAAAATCCTTGTTATCGCGAAATACAAAAAAACTCTTCTTCATTGGGATTTTGAGTTTCCTTATTTACAATTCTAGTGAATAGGTGGAAAAAAAAACTTACCACAAATTGATGGTAATGGTGTAAATCAAGTGCAAAATATTCCACCAATGATTTAAATTTCATATTTGAAGCATAACTTGAACTTATCGGGATCTAGTAGACTTCAGTGTGAGGGTTAAAAGAGGAAAGTCATGCCGCTTATGTGGATACATTTATCCTACTTTTTCCTTGACTGTGATTTCCTCCCCACTACACTTGTGAAAAAACCGCCTTCACATACTTGTTATGCACTTCTTACAATTAGTTTGATACACATCAACGCCAATTTTCTTCATCCTCGCATTAAATACATCGCTCTCTGTCTACGACGTCCAATAATTGCAGAATACAAAACTTTGCGAGGATACTTTCCAAGTAATCGATATATCTCGTTCCTTTACAGATATTTGTGTTTTCTTCGAGTGCATTTGCAATTTACTGCATGTTCCATGCTGAGTGCATTCACCTGTAACGAGTCCAGCGTGGCATTCTTTATGTAGGTCGGAGGTTGTAATGCGCGTAATGTCTCTCTCTTCTCTTTAGATGGATGTATCATCTTGTTTAGTGGTATAATCATTGAAACAAAGTCTTATTATCACGTTAAATTTTCTTGCGCGCGACAATAGTTTAAAAATCTTACGCCATTAGTTTATCATAAATTGGATTTTATAGATATATTTAGTTCTATTATATAGGAAATTATAGAGAAATAAGTAGAAGCGTTATTATTACAAATATTTATTACAAATGTATATTAGTTTTTTAATCATAATAAAGGAAACCTTTTGTATAATACTTATTGTAAAATAAGAATTTTAAAGACTTAGAAAATGATGGAGATGTTTTCTCTAAAATGTTGATACTATCCGCGTTAGTCACTATAAAGCTTCATCATTATGGTAATAATCATGATATACTTTTCCAGTCGTGTTCCATATACATTTTTTGTTTTTTTTGCTCCCGCGCGCTGTCAGCATTAAAATGCTATTCTCCAACCTATTCATCAACCAATCTATTCCACTGTTCTCTCTACTGCTGCTGTTGCAAACCGATAGTGAAAGTAGCGTGGTGAATGTGCTTTTCCGTTTATTTGGAATTAATGACTTGATAATTTACGGTATAACCTATACCAAGACGGGCAATGTACCGATACTATGCATTCACTTTTTAAGTGTCCACCTGTCTGTTCTAGCGATAGCAACTTTTCTCCGAGCTTATTCATCTGCGCTCATTTTGTTCTTCGGAAGTCATATCTTTTGTGTCATTAATATGTTAAATGTCTATTTTTTAAATAGAATGTACAATTAATAAGAGATAGAATAATAAGATTAATTAATAAAAGAAAGAACATCATTTAATAAATGATCGATTTAAGTTATTTTGTATAACTGAGAAAATGAATAGATTTAGTAACGTATTCTTATGTACTGCATGCTTACTTTTATACAAAGATAACAGAACAGGTCGTGAAAAATGCGACGCAACATATTTGT
This sequence comes from Cataglyphis hispanica, assembly GCF_021464435.1. Lineage (NCBI taxonomy): Eukaryota > Metazoa > Arthropoda > Insecta > Hymenoptera > Formicidae > Cataglyphis > Cataglyphis hispanica. Next base: position 750,026 of record NC_065963.1, on the reverse strand, counting down.
TAACTTTCATACAATAATAAATATTTAATATTTGTTTTTACATTCTACTCTATACATTAATATTGAGTAAAATTTGTGAAGAAAATCAGGGAAAGGAAGGAAGTCCCTATATGTGTGTGTATGTGTGTGTGTACGTGTCGTGTTCGTGTTCGTGTTCGTGTGCGTGCGTGCGTGCGTGCGTGCGTGCGTGCGTGTGTGTGTGTGTGTGTATTTTATTTTATTTATTTAAAGTGTCTACTCAAATCTTATAAAAAAAATTTTTAAAATTTCTCTGATCTTCCGGTATTTCTGTACAAAATTCTAATATTGAATTCTCAAAATAAAGATTTTTTTGTGGTGCAACTTTCTAAAATAAATTTTTTTATTCCGTATGTTTTTTGATATTTTTCACTCATATGCAGAAAAAACACAAAGCCTGTAAATTTCACTGAAAACTGAATAACTTTCAAAGATAAACATTTTTTATTTGCATATTTTCATATTTTATTACTAAAAATTACAATAAAGAATACATATTACATATTCAATATTTTAATAAGACATTGAATATATAAACACACAAAAAGATATATGTTTCTAATATATTTTAAATACATAATTTCTTTGGCTTGTCGACTTTGTATAAAGACAAAATTATCAAAAAAAGAATTTTCATTAATTCCAAGTTCAATAAAATTCTATGAGAACTCCCTGATTTTTGTAAGTACAAAAGAAATCCTTGAAAATTCCAGATTTTTCTTTTTTTTCAGGGAGCGGACATTATGTTATTTATTATAACTTTTCTTCCTTGAAAGAGAGATTTGAGTAATAAATCATATTGCTGAATTTTACATTCATCCCATTCGTTTATAAATAGTAGAGCAAGTGGTTCATAAGTTGTGTAGTTTATTACACTCGAATAATAATAGCAGGCATAAATTGTAATAAACCGTATGTGTTATCGAGAGAAACAATTTACTACTTACTATTTACGCGCTCAAGCGCGAGTCGAGATTCTCGTAATACATATTTAGTTCGAAAGCTTTATTGCATCGCAGATTTTACGATACTTTACGATTTACTTTCTTTGAAGATTAACCGAAATCTGACCTTTGTGTATCTCACATTTCTTCGCTTGAAGTTTAATCGAATTCGCTTACGAATTATTTTTATACGCGATTTTTCTTCGGCGCAATTACTTACTGATTGTATTGATGAGATCCTTCCGTTGGAGGGGATCTTACCGGGTTACCATCGATCGCGACCTAAAATTTATTTTGGACTACGACGAACGTTTGCGACGAACTTAAATAAAACGATAATGAAAGCAGAGTTCGATCGCCGCGAGCTTAACGGCAATAGTTGAAGTACGCGGATGAATTATGGGATTTCGTCGCGCATAAGCATGGCCGTTCAGGATGCCGCGCAAGCTGGAGGACGACCTGTGCCACCCACGAAAGCATATTGGTTGATGAAAAGCTCCGCCTTTCGCGAAAAGCTCGAGCATGCGCATTCTTCTTGCAATGTCGAGTAGGGGAATATTTTATTTACCAAGTATCTATTGTGTGTGCTACTTTTTATATACAAAGATTGAAATAATTATATACAACTCCGTATTTAATGTCCTATTACAATAAATAGTGTCTTTTTTTCTGAAAGATTGTTGTTCATTACATTCGTAAATTAATTTTTATTTTGACAAAAAATTTAATAAAAAAATTTGATATTGGATCTATGTGTATATCTTAAATATATAATTTTTTGGTAAATAACTTTAATATAAAATATATCAATTAATATGAAACGTTAATTAATTTATGTAAAACAAATTAGTATATTAATATATTAATAAAATATGAAAAAATTTTGTATATCTTATAAGATCTAAAGTGTCAGATATTAAAAACATTTTACTGAATATGTAAAATACTTTACTGAATATATAAACTCTCTGTTTTAATATACATATTTCTAATTTCTAATATTTTTTATTTATCATTATTATTATAATAATTAATATTATATAACGACACAAATTATTATATTATAATTGCATTATACGCTTTTGTTTATTAATTGTAAAACATAAAATTATGTCATGCAGACTTTTAAATTTCTATGAGAAGTGTGTGCATATATATATATATATATATATATATATATATATATATATATATATATATTTACATATATGTATATATGTATATATTGCAAATATATTGTGAATCTCATAAATATAGACACGTGTCCCAGACATAATGGAGCGATTTGTTTAATCGATGGTAAGTCCCTTTGATTCTGATAGGCGTCACGATCACATATATATTTTCTTCAAATATTACGAAGTGAATAAAGTGTATGTAATAAAAAGTATATGTGATAGCTACATTATCATTAATATTTTTGCTTTATTTTATAATGTTATTAATTTAATGTTATTTATGACATGTATTTTGAATATCTTAAATATATTTGCAGTGCAACTCTTCAGTACATTTTTATAGAGTACATTGCAGTACATTGTTATAGAGCAATCTTTTTCCATTTTAATAAGTTTTCACAACAATTATTTCTGATATGTAATAATTATTGCTGATATTGTTTTCGCAATGCTATTATCAAAAGCGAAAGCTGAATATTCGATCGCTGAAAGTTTTACCGAACATGCTTTGTACGAATTAATAATTAATGAAACAAATCAGTAATACTTCTAGCAAATTTCTTGAGAGTCCTTTTATAACACTAGTAAATTAGATGAAGATTTATAAGAAGTTTTCTCTTTCTAATCACAACAATGTTGCTTCGTATTTTCTTTATCGAGGGAGTTAGCTATATTAAATTATTAAATTAATTAATTTCTTGTTTATAAATCATATAAGATGTTCAGCATGCTATCATAGTTAAATTCATAAATGTCTATTACTTATATAATAGAGTTAAGACTTGATCTATTACAAGTTTGAATAGCAACAATATTTTTATTTGAAGCAAATAATGGTCTTCGCTATAGGCGCGAATAAACGTCATAGCGGACTAACTACACCGGCTGCTCTACATTTTCATGGGAGATTGTTTATAATACAAGAGAGAGGATGTGTGGACTACTTTTGTGATTTGCGAATCATTGCTGACATGATTGTTCAATATACAAACATTCTATACATTATGATCATAAACTAAAGCAAGTGATGAACCTTTTTATTAATGTTTTAAAATCTGTTTTGAATTATCTTTTGAGCGCTTTGTTGTCCAAGTAATAAATCATATGGAGAATAATTTGTGATTTTTATGCTAATAAAGAGCCTAATGGATATAGAATGTGAGACTTATTTTTTCGCATTTGTAATAATAAATAAGAAGCGTATGCACCATCAATAAGTACTTTGTATATGAAATTGTATTATATATATTTTTTTTTAATGTTGCAATAAAAAATATAAAAATGTTAAAGAATCCACTATATATATCGGTATATATATATATATATATATATATATATATATATATATATATATAATTATATTTATATTTATATTTATACATGTACATTTTATTCAATATTATATTTAATATTTTTGTTATTATATATGAGATGTTATATTAGCGATATTTTGAATGCTTGTATATTTTAAAGTTGGAATATTTTACAATGTATTGTTTAAATTAAGTTGACTGCATAGCACTCACTCTGCTTCTAAAAAATCTTTTATCTATTATAAGTAATTTTTAATTTCATCTTGAAATATATGTATAATCCACGAAAAAATTTTAAAAATGATGGAAATTATTAGATTGTCATTTTTATTTATCGCCATTTTGGAAAATTTTACATTTAATTTAAATAATTAATTCTAATGGCATATATCATTTATGTTTATATTTAATCGTATCATGCTAAAGTGGCACAGTGGCTAGTGAAAGCCGATGAATTCCATGATCTAAAGTTCAGGGGGCGTATCACTGTGGGAATCATACGACTTTTCTCTGTGCTCTGTGTGTGTGTGTGTGTGTGTGTGTGTGTGTGTGTGTGTGTGTGTGTGTGTGTGTGTGTGTGTGTGCTTTACAAAAATAATAATGCTCAACTGAATATTAATTATTATTATTTTGCTAGTTATAACTACAAAATAATATTTATGGATGTGGCAGGATTAAAATATCAAATACATAAAAATGGAAATATATTCCAATCCTTGCAAAAATTCCGTGAGCTTATCGATCCTGAGGACTGGTTTGCTTTAACGTTGCTTGCGAATTCTCCAAGGAGACTATTATACGATAACAAAACGATATGCTCTTTGGGCTGAATATCAGTGACATACAATGAGACGTGGTTCAACATGCGCACCGTCGCGATGAGGTAGAGAACGTGGTTATTACGGGAGAAACATGGCCCCGGCTGTTTCTGTTGATGTCCCGATGTCGTGTCTCTTGTTCGAGTCACGCTAAGTTTTCTCGCTCGCGCGTCCTCATTTTTTTAGATCCTTTCTTTCCAGGATTTATGCCGATTTATAATACGTATATACATACGCGCGTGAACCGATAATCTCTTCTCGATTGCTCGAGCACATTGTTTTATTCCGCGAATACATACGTATGTACGCACACACGCATGCACGCACTCACACCCACATTAAACACATTACCATATTTATTGCTTTGGCAATAACATTTGCGCTCGTAGGCGAGTGTGTCATGGTTGAGCGATGTATGGATGAGGTCAGGCATTTGGATTAAACGCACTGCCACACGCAAGAATTTCCGACGCAAACCATTGTTTTGCGTATTGACAATAAAGAATAAATATGTATCGTATTTATTTTTTGAAACTACAAATTGGAAAATCCATAATCTGTAGAAACAATATCATATCGCTCAGTATATAGTTAACAAGGTGTCTACTCCCTAGAAAAACATGGAAAATTTAGAATTTTGAGAGATTTCTTTTGTATCTGGAAAAATCAGGAAATTTTCATGGATTTTTATTGACTCTGAAGGAATTTTAAAGGAAATCTTTTTATGATAATTTTGCTCTTATATTGTGAGCAGCCGACAAGCCAAGCGAATTATATGTTTAAAATATATTATAAATGAATACCTTAACAAAATATTAAATATCTCAACAAAGTATTAAACAATAAATATACTTTATTGTATTTTTTAGTGATAAAAAATGAAAATGTTATGCAAGTGAAAAATGTTTATGAAAAAGCTTACGAAAACTATTTCAGTCTTTTTTTCAGTATATTTGCAAATATTAAGATTTAGATAACTCTGTTTTTTATACGCATGAATGAAAAATATTAGAAAACGAATACGATAAAAGAACTTATTCTAAGAAGTTGCATCAAAATATTTTTAAAATTTCTTTTTTCAAATTTTTTTTTATCTGGAATTTTGAATAAAAATATGTTCTGGAAGATCAAAGAGTTTTCAGGAAATTCTTTTTTTTTAATTTCTTACAATTTGAATAGATATCTATATTCAAGATTTAGAAATGTGACTAAAAATCGCAAAGAAAGATATTTAAAAATTAAATTAAGATAATGCAAAAAATTGTGAGATACAGTTTTGGCGTATATATTAACCAGCATAGAAAAAATTGGGACCATTAAGGGTTGAAGATTTAAGAATTAAATTAAAACATCCAAAAATAAAAATTTTTTTTTGCGTACTAGACTTATATAGAAAACTTATATATTTATACATATATATATATATATATATATATATATATATATATATATAATAAAAGAATTATGTAAATTTCTTTAATGTATATATATTTAAAGAATTTAATTCTTTTATAATATATTTTAACTTCCTTTTTTTAATTATTAATTTATTTTAATTTTCTTTTCTTTTTTATCAAAATAGTTTTATTATATTTTTGACGGTATAAGCTTTTTATAAAAAAAATTGCATTTATAAAAAATCTGAACGCAATATATACATAATTTTTTTATTACATATAGAATGTCTCTATATCTTTTTTTTATTTTATTTAGTGTTAAATGTGTGTTTTAATTAATGTAAAAATTTTAATATAATATAACGAAATCAGTGGGAATATTTTTTAAACTTCACAAAACATGCTTACGATAAGATGTATCGTAATCATCGTTTTGCGTTCCATAGATTTCTGAATACGAATCAAGCAAATCAGTGTGTACCGAGCAAGTTCGTTTACGCGTCAGATGAAAAATATACAGATGTGATTAACGTAACAATTTATACTACAAATATCAAATGAGATTTTAAGTAAATCGCTGCCGCTACAAAATCATATATTTACTTTTTAAAATTACGGACTCAAAACTAATGGAATGTACATTACAAATAAACTACCCAAAATATTCGTATTTTATACGAAGTGTGTCAAAAAGGATTTAGGCATTTTTAAAATATAGTTTTTATTAAATGTAAAGTTGGTTTTTTTGCGAAAATGTCGTGCTATTACATTTTTTGTTATAGTATCAATTTATATAAAGAGTTTTATACAAATTAAATTTAAAATAAAATGTAATTTATGGATTGCCTTATTATTTGATCTTGGTTTTGACGTTATCTATTATTCTCTCTTGAGAGATAAATAAATTTGCGCGAGTGTTTGGTCAATTTCACACATTTTCGAATTTTGGAGAAAAGTTTATTTGCGAACCCATGTTCATAGGAAAAAAGCCTTATTTTGATCTCTAGAATATGCTCCTAAAGTTTAGTGCATCATTTCAGATACACCCTAATCAGAATTTATTACTCAGTACATTTTAGGTGAAATTTATTTGAATAGAATTTTAATTTGAAGCTGACTTATAAAGATATATGGTATCAAAAATTATTAAAAGATTAAAAATCAATAAAAACAAATATATAATCAATTGGCTTGAAGAGTCAGCGCGAAAATTAGTGCACATACATTGTTAATAGTAACATTATAATTTTATTCTAATCAATAGATGTTTCAAATTCTTTTTTGGTTCTTCTTCAGTATAATATTAAAAATATCAACGGTATAAAGTGAAATTTTAATGTTTCGTATGGGAATTATTAATTGAATGTCTCGCAGCGGAACTATACCAAGGTCTTGTGATGTTTTCTAAGTAGTAAGATTATTTTGTGAGGCAGATCCTTTAGTTACTACCTACTCCATCCTTGTTTGATACGACAGGAAATATGAGGAAACATCATTGTAAATGTTTTTGATTTTAAGACCTCTCAATTTATACTCCTGAAATTAGCAAGGATGGAGTGAGCTTTCCAATGTGGATCTCAGAGTTGATTAGATTTTGAATGACCTTGTCGATTAAATGAGTGTTAAATTACGAACAATGGATACATCTATATATATATATACAATTATAAATTATTAAACGCACTCTCTATACATAACGTGTTCAATAATATATTAATAAGTGAATAAGTAAACTATAAAATAAGTCAAATTAATAAGAATCTAATTATATAAATTATTAAAGGTGAAAGTTAGCAAAACAGTCATTGTAAAGTTAAAATTGTAAATGATTTATTTTATTAAAAATCAATACGGCATATATAGAGTTTGGATCTTGGATTTCACAATCTCTTGAAATTTTTTTTGAGTCGATAGACAAGAGTATGCGAGTCAAAAGAACAATACTTAGGAAATCGTGGCTTTTAGATGCACACATGATACATTTAATAATACATACAACGATATCAACCATAGTGATAATGACATCTGTAATTTATTGTAGGGTGATTATTTTCACGAATTTTGATTATAAAGAAGAAAATTTTACATTCTTTCTTTTTTATATGTAGATATATTCTTGTTACCAACTTCTACAATTATGTGTGTGTGTGTGTGTGTGTGTGTGCGCGCGTGTGTGTGTGTGAATCATAAGTCATTTTGACACTTACCAATGAGCAGTTTTTAATTGCTTCATTTTACTAGCATTGAAATTGAATTTGTTAATAATTGTGCATATAAAACTTGCATGATGTAGACGCAGTTTCATTAATAAAAATTATATATATATATATATATATATATATATTATTTTTTTATATATATATATATATATATATATATATATATATATATATGAAAAAAATTAGTTTGCTCATTTGATTTGTTTTAGGATAATTTTATACCATATAAATAGATATAGTAATTTTGGTTAATAAGAGCCATAAATCTAATCACAAATTTTTTTTTAAAAAAGTTTATATAAATAGAAATTGAACATTTTTGTTTGTCACTCTTATTATTCGTGAAAATTGTTAAAAACTTTGAATGTTGGAACGCATTATTTTTTTCAATTTTGCATCTATTTCTTATGCGTAATCTTATAGCGCAAATTGCAGTTCTACTATGACATTTGTTATTTTATTAATTTTTTGATAGCTGATGAAGATTAACAATACAAAACTGGATTAAAACATTCACATTCTATTTATATAATTGAACTTTTTCGAAAAAATCTTTGTTTTATTTTTTGCGACTGGCATTAGCACGCTATTTCATTTATTTTATATATTTCTTGCAATTCTATACTTTTTTATATAAAAAAGATATATTATGCTGAAAAACATGTTTTTATCAGTACATTTTATGCAGAGTATTCCATTTAATGACAACAATATATCTTATACAGGGTGAGATTTTTAACTTGAAACTGCAAAATATCTGTTAAAATAAACATTTATAATGTAAAATCAACCTCTTCGAAGGTCAATGACCTTGACATATATTGTCAAGGTTACTACTCAGAGTAATGAAAAAAAGACTCATAACTGTTATTAATTAAAAAGTTATAGTAAAATTATACAAATATAGATCTCGTTACACTAAAAGCACAAAGTTGCAAACCCGTGTGAAATTGTAGAAACATAGATCTTGTAATACTGAAACCGAGCGATGGACGTCACTTCGCGTGAAAAATTGGAAACCTATATAAAACCATTAAACTTATTTTGTTAATAACTTTTTAGTGTAAAACAAAATAATTTATCATATGATCACATAGATTTGCAATTCCCCCCCTCCTCTCGCTGCCGCGAAGAGATTCACATCGCCGGGTGCTTTCAGTGTAACAAAATCTCTATGATTGTATAATTTCACATGGTGAAATTATAGCAACTTCTTTTATGGAACAAGATTCACTTATTACTCGGTGCTTTCATAAACAAAGTCTATATTTGTACGACTTCACATGGGTTTGTAACTTTCTACGTGCAGCCAAATTCATCCCTATCGCCCGGTGCTTTTAGTGTGAAATAAGATTTATATTTGTACAATTTCACATGGATTTGCAGTTTTTCACGCGAAGCGAGGTCCATCTAACGACGCCTCTTGCTTTCAGTGCAAAATGAGATCTTGTTATAGTTTTACATAGATTTTTAACTTTCATTAAACATTATTTATATTAGCCTCAATTTGTATACATATAATTGCTTATTTATTGGTTATTTTGTCATTTTATTTACTTTATAATATTCTTATGCGTTAAAAATAATATAATCATTATATTGTGTTAGAATAATTACATTAGAAAATTATTGTATTAGATGATACATATATTATATTATTAAATATTGAGAGAGAGAGAGAGAGAGAGAGAGAGAAAATAATATTTATAATGTGTCATATTAATAATAAAAATATGTCATTACAAAATATGTAAATATGTAGATATTAATATTACAAATAATAAATAAGGAAAATGTTGGTTTTCAACATTTGTGTGGATATTTTGTAATGACATATTTTTATTATTAATATGACACATTATAAATATTGTTTTCTCTCTCTCTCTCTCAATATTTAATAATACAATATATAGTTCGTGTGCATATTTTTTATATAATAATTTTTTTAACAAACAGTGAGCGGCGATTTACTTTTTGCAAGTTACTCGAGGATATGTTCCTGACAACATATATCAAAATCATTGATTTTTGGAGGAGCTGACCTTATGTGATTATTATTTATATTTACCCGGCTAGTTTAATTCTAAAAATAAGATTTTTTCGAAATATTTTTCAAGTTATATATATTTATTTAAACGAAATTGTGTTTTTTCTTTCATAAGTTAATTTTCCTCATTATTCTATATGAAAAAATATCAAGGAAAATTTACATAAAAAAATTAATTTATGATAATGTTATAATTTATTCTGGCACATTGTAACATAAAATATGTAAAATTTATTATACATTTTATTTGCTCTTCCACTAAAATAATTGTTAAATTTTTCACAGAATTATGAGTCGATTATGATCCTATTTTTATAAACACTCTAGCAAGCAATGCATATTTTTCTTAAATTTTTTATATTAATTCAATTGTTCAACTTATTATTTGATGTATAAAAATATTTTTTAAAATTATATGTATATTATTGGAAAGTAAATACATACTTTACAAGGTATTACGAACTTTATGTTAATATGTCATACAAATTATGAAATATATTTTGTACCTTATCGACTTTTTTATTTATTAATTTTTTAAATTATCTTAATATTAATTCATTCTACATATTTTATTTTTATATATAAAATAGTAAATTGCCTTATAAAAAGACAAAATAATTTAATTAAAAAAACAAATGTTTAAAAATACAAATATGACTTTGAAATCTTGGAAGCGTTTCCATGGAACAAAAATTGTAATCAAATTGCGCTAATCTTCTCGGCATTAATAAAAGTATCTTTCGAATTTGAATATATTATAGTCCAGATAAAATAAGATGCATTCATTTTTTATTTATTTTCTTATGGCTGCCAAGGAAAAATGTCTTCTTAAAAATATCGACTTTTCTATATATATGAGCTAATATATGAGCTGTCGAAATGGTAAACAAAATAAAAATGCTTTAAATAAAAGTTTTTTTTTATAGCTCAAAGTACACTTTATAATGATACATTTAAATTTTCTAAAAATGTAAAATTTTTAAAAATACTTTTCTTTCTTTTCATTGTCAAAAATTCTAAAATTTTTTGAAGAAAAAAAAATTAAAAAACATTTACATTTTAATATTACTCCTATATTACTGATTTGTTACAATTTTTATACTGATGTAACGATGCAAATTACAAGTAAAATTATACTGCATCAATTCACTTATTTACATCACACTATCTTTATATTTTAGATAATAACCTTTGATATATAATCAAATATATCTTGCAACTTTCCTTTTATCACTTTAAGTAATATGTTACTATAATTGTATATAGAAAATTTATTCACATAATTATACATACGTTGAATACACACACACACACACACACATACATTACACGTTAAAAAAACACACAAATTCTCTCTCTCTCTCTCTCTCTCTCTCTCTCTCTCTCTCTCTCTCTGTCTCTTACTTTAATTAAAATTTTAATAAATATTATTTAATAATTATTGCAAAAAATTATGAAAAAAAAATTGTCATTATACAGGGTGTTCCGAAACTTTTGACACACCCAAAGTGTGAAGGTAGATTAGGCCATACTGAGTCGAAAAGTCCTGTACCATTTTTTTGAATAACGTTTAATAAAAGAGATATTATTATTGAGTAAAGTTTGGCCAATCATTGCCGATCTTTAGTCAAGCGCACGTTGGTGAACTGCGCGCCTTATAGTGTGCGTGAGCGTTCTGCTGTTACAGCGGCGCACCACTACCAGGCGTGCGGCTCATTGACGTGTGTCCGGCTAAAGATCGGTGCTGATTAGCCAGACTTTACTCAATAATAACTTCTTTCTGAAACTATAGAGGAAAATTCAAAAGTTATAGAGGAAAATGGTACAGGACTTTTCGAGTTTGGCCCAATCTACCTTCACACTTTGGGTATATCAAAAGTTTCGGGACACTTTGTATAGCGAGCAAATAAACTGCCTACATGAATATCATGTGTGTGGGGGCGTTCGTAGTTAAAAATCGTTCTTAAAAATCTTTTTGCAAAATAGTTTTTCTCATATACAATTATATTTAGCTTATAATGCTTTTTAATTTTTATTCTTAAAAAGATTTTCGAATTTTTAAAAATAAAAAGAAAGAAAAATATTTTAAGAAATTTTCTATTTTTTGCAAAATATCTAAATATATCATTATAAAGTGCACATTTTGAATTATAATTCTTTTATTTCAATCATTTTTAAAATTTTTAATTTCATGATATTAAATCATTAAAATCGATTTTTTCAAAAGAATATGTTTCACCTTCTTAACGGCCATAAAAGAAAAAATAAAAAGATACGTGTCTCTTATTTTGACCTAGAATACAACATACCCACAACAAAAAATTAAATTATTACAGATGGTACAGTATAAAAAATATCACTGTTCCCATATTCATTAATCCGATTTATTAAAATCACGATTTGAAAATTTGCTTTATAGTCATGTGATTGCTGAAAATAACGCGCATTAACTTAATATTTAAAAGAAAGAATATTTTAATCTAACTTATGTATTTTGCTAATTTGTAGAAATTAATGAATATAGTGTATTTTTTTCTTCTTAAAAAACGTACTATTCCCTTTTTTTCTACATTGTGATAAATTAAGTAATATTGCGTATGAAAAAAATTATAGATAATTTATAATTCTGATAAAAATCTGACGATGAGAAGGAATAATTAAATTAGCATCAACAATGCATTGACATGCAATGCCGTTTGCATATAAATTTCGTTGATACCGTCCCTTGCGCGACCTCGAAGATTTCTGTAGTTGTAATGTAATTAAGCGCGCGATGATAAAGTAAGAAAGAAACACTTAAAAAAGAATCTGGCAACATGATCATCGGTCAGACCTGTATGAATTAATTTAGCTTGTGTATTTATAAATAAAGTTATTGGACAGTAATATTATTTGACAACTATTTCAATGAAATATTTTGTAATCTATTGACTTTTTCGAATCGAGTATAAAAAATCTAATTGACGTCAATTGCTTTTCCGGATACTATCACTTGGAAACGCATGTTTTATCGCGATCGAATTACACTTGCTAAACATTTATTATCATAGACATTTTCATATTTTTTTCCTTTTACCTCCTTGAGTTATTTATACCTTGGCAAATTGCATAGGTAAATCAAGATTAATTAACCAATGTCAGCGACATTGTTAATAACCGGTCGTTCTCGCTCCACATATTTTGATGCAACGTTTCTAGATATGTAATGCACGCATATCGTGTGTGCTGTAAAAGCGTTATAGTAGAATATCTTTGTGTAACAGAGATTATTAGTTCACGCGAAGCGTTACAAATCTTTAAAATTTTAGAGATGATTATCTTTTTTATGAATGAGCAGGGTGTTTACTTTCTAAAAAAATATGGAAAACTTGGAATTCTTAAGAATTTTTTTTTGTAATTGGGAAAATTAAAGAATTCTCATAGAATTTTATTAGAACACAGGGAATTTTTTTAAAGTCTCTCTTTGATAATTTTACTCTTACATTGTAAGCAGTTGGCAAGCTAAGTAAATTATTCAAAATATATTATAAATATATCTCTATCTCTATTTATTATATTCAATGTCCTAACAAAATATTGAAATGCAGTACATATTTTTCATTGTAATTAAAAAAAAAACCTTTATCCTACACTATTTAATTTTTGCCAATACATTTGCAAATCTAACACTTGAAACTTAAGTAGTTCCATGTTTTCTCTTCGTATGAGTGAAAAGCATTAGAAAATGGATACAATAAAAAAAAACTTATTTTAGAAAATTGCATCAAAAATTTTTAAAATATTTTTTATCTAAAATTTTGAATAAAAATACCGTGGAAGAATGGGGAATTTTCTTACAAGATTGGAATAGACACCTTGACTTGAAATGGTGGCAAACAAATATAACCTCGGTAAGTCAACGATGAATAAATAAACGACCGTTTAATCAGTAACAAACATTTGCATATTATCGGCCTACTGTCATCGCCGCCCTTTCTCAATCGCGAGTGTTTCAAAATCAAGCCTGGGAATGTTTGCTCGGGTCCCTTTCGTGTTAATAGTAATATAAACGGAGGGTTGATATACAATACATGAAAGATACGCGGATAATCGGACAGGCGGGCAGACTCGTAATTCGTAATGCGTGTCGATTACACGCACCCATGAACATTTACGCACGCGATGAGAAATAATAGATTCGAGCTTTCTCTCTCACTCCCTTTCTTTCTTTCTCTCTTTCTCTCTCTCAGTACACTAAATGACGGACATACAAACAGCAGGTGCTCTCAACGAAAGAATTCTGATGGAATAATTGGATGATCTATTAACCTCCCTTTTAATGTTTTATTTGTATGACGCGTTTAAGTTAGTGTTAATCGATTAAAAGATGATTTATTTCACAAATGGATAATAATAAAAAAATGAAAATGAAAGAAAAAATGAAAGAAAACAGCATTTTCATAATTCAACATATACTAACTAAGCTATAGACTATCAAATTTTGAAATCCAGATAATAGGCTTTTTTTTAATTACCATTAATCTTTTGCCTTTGTTTTGTATCTATCAGTGTAATGTGATAAACTCATAACATTTTTCATCATTCCGATTGTAAAATTTACTTTCAAATTTCTTATTTAATTCACACATAAAATTTGCGGTGGTTTAAGTGAATAAATATTTTCTGTAATTAGATCTTAAAAAGATCAATTACATTAATTTTTATTTGCACAACTTTTTATGCTTCTATTTTGATATAATGATATATTGTGTGACATTTATGTGTCACATTCACAGACATTTATATGTATAATAATGTATATAATATTATACCTAAAATCGCTAAGCAATATTATTAGTGAAGCCAGGACAACCATTTACAATTGAGCAGAATATATGTGAATACAATGTAAAAAATTTTCATGTAAAGTTACAACTATTAATGAACTAATAATGGAACAATATTGGAACCATATATTAAAGATGTATATTTACATACATCAGTAAATTTATATCTTGTAGATAAAATTATTATTTTCTATGGTAAGTAAGCAGCTTGCACAATTGATTTGTCTCATTATTCTGTACATAAAAGTATTACGGTATTACGGTTTTGTTTATATATTTTTGATTCGCGCTATATTTGTTATTATTTATTTATTTGGTAAGACTTGCGCCTATAAGTTATTTATTTGATATTTTGCGCTCCTTAAACCTATTTATGTATTTATTATGGTAAAATTATTGAAAATTAAATATTTTACGAGATATTTTATTTTTTATATTAAAATATGTCAGGTTAAGATATAAAATAACTCAAAAAATACTTAATGAAAAAATACTTTATTATAGTATTTTAAAAAAATCTCAAGAAAGGTTATAAAAATATATAAAAAATAGAGGGATTTATTTAAAAAAATAAAGTTGATATTGAAATAATCTTTGGACTTTGATCCAAGATCAAATGAAGATCACCATCAGATAATCCGCTCAACATCAAGCAACTTTTGTCTGAAACATTTTTATCTTAAACTTAAAGGCTCTGAAATATTTCAGTGGAATGATTAATGGTCCATTTTGTATATATTGATGAGTTATGAATTATGTATACAGATGAATTTATATATTTCCATTATTAATAATATAATTGTTACACTCATTATTTATGTAACTTTATATATTTTTTTTACAGTATAGGTTGGGTTAGTACGCATTGTATACTTACATTTTTACACTTATTTACATATACACTTATACATTCTGCCCAATTGTAGATAGGTGCTTCATCTCACTATATGAGACCTAGTTGTATTAGCAGTCTATGTATAATATATAGTAGCAATCTTTTGTCACATCAATTAAGTCCAAAAAAGAAAGGATTAAAAAATTGATATTGAAAGGTCTCTATAAAAATTGTCGCTCACAATTTATAGTTCTTTACGTGAATTAATAAAATTTATTGGCTAATATAATATTTTAATTTAATTTTCTTGGAATAATATATAAAAATTAAAGATGTTTTAAATTTTTTAATGTTTGAGGATATCGTTTTGAATTATTTTAATTTGTTAATAAATAAATAATTTTAAATACATTATAGTTATTTGATTCAAATAAAATAACAAGAATTTTTCTAATAAATGAGTTATCTACTATACACTATTTATTTATTTTATGCAAATTTTTAGTGCTGCTATTTAAAAAATTATTATGTAATTTATTTATATTTTTTATGAAGAAAATTAATCAAGAAAATTAACCAAGTATTCTTAAAATTAATTTAATTAAAAAAACAGAAGAATTTGAGAAACATCAATAAAAAAAAAATTAAATTCAAAATTTAAATATTCATTCAAATATACGATCTCTAAATTATAAATATATTACAGACTATTTATTTAATGCTAAATTTTGATTTTTTAATTCATATATAAATATATAAAAAAAGTTTTTTAATATTTATATGTATACATATATGTTTTTATATTACAATTGTATTTTTAATTTATACAGCGCATAAAGAAGTATTAATTTGCGTTTTGTAAAGAAACATTGACTCTTTAAATCGCATCATCTTATATGTGTGATAATATATTTCAAAGAAAGGGGTTGCGTATAACCATCCCTTCAGTTCGAAATAAGCTCCGCCCTCCGATCAAAGAGGAATCCCCACTATACTTGGAATATGGTGGAGGTATTCTTGAAGCCTCCTGATAGAGGAGACTTAAATCATGAACTACCGTGGACTGTTGTATTTCGTTGTTCCATAAAATTAGGATCACACGAGTAAAAGCTGCGTCCTCTTTTTCGCGACATATAATTGTAGAGATTCAAGTAAACAATAATTTTATACTTTAATCTGAAAGTATTGTCAAACGTTTCAATAATTTATGCCGTGCAATCGGGAAAAAAATAGATTATGAAGTGTTGCATAAAATGTAAAGATCATGTAGTATCTAAATAACTATATGCAAACGGGATAAGTTATTTATTTCGTACATCGTATAAACTTATTCGGGACAACAAGTTTGTAGCGCGATGAAGTGTTATTCTAGCTTTACATCAATACAAACAATCTTCCAAAAGTGAAATTTATTAAAACAATTGTTGTCATGGAATTTTCATGGGCGCTTCAGCATCAAGTTAATGATCATAACGGACGAGATCATCCAGAGAATCATCATGAAGACGTTAACATTATTAATCAAGTGAGCGCTCGCCGACTACTCAACGTAACAGGTAAAAAAAATAAAGAGTATCAGTATATAATTTGCGTGAGCGAGGAAGTGCTTCGTTTATTTTACAAATGCAGCTTATTCCGCATTCTAGTAATTCAAAAATTAATATCGTATTTTTTAAGAAAATGTAAACATATATATATATATATGTGTGTGTGTGTGTGTGTGTGTGTGTGTGTGTGTGTGTGTGTGTGTGCGTGTGCGTGTGCGTGTGCGTGTGCGTGTGCGTGTGCGTGTGCGTGTGCGTGTGCGTGCGCGTGCGCGTGCGTGTGATGTGTGTGTGTGTATCGAAAACAGTGCATTTTCAGATACAATTTTGCAAAAAAAAAATATATATATATATATACAATATAAAACTATGTATATATATGATCGACACAATATTACTGCCAACTATCTGAGTTGAAAAAAACGCACTTCGCTTATGTCAATATTTCATGTTATTTAAACGAACATATTGTTTACAACATACATACATATAATGCATAATTTCACATGATGATTGTTATTATACATATAACATATAATTTTATATATATTATATAAATTATATATTATATAAAAATTATATAAAATTATATATTACATGTATAATATATAATTTTATATGATGATTGTTATCGTGTCGAAGTTATATGTCGATACGTCTATGATCACGTAAATAGCGGTTTAACACCTGTCCACAACTTGTTCAAGAGCTTCCCCTCAAAAGCCTCTAATAGCCGAAAAAGAGAAAAATGCTATGCACCCTACCAATCGTTTAGGGTTCAGGTGGGACTCGAGGTCGGATTCGTATTCGCGACACGGCAGCTGCATCAACTCTAATTAACAGGGGTGAAATCGACAACTGAGTTTCGATTAACTTCTTCCGTTCATGATACAATCATGACAATATACGTGTAAAGATATACGTACATTGCGTTAATATTATGTTTCATTACCATGTGGATTACGACTGGAATATGCGAACGCGTCGCATATATTCCATCGCGAAAAATGAAAGCCAGTCAATTTTCATAGACGTGTCGCTATTTATATATATGTATGTATCGTGCATTTCTATTTGCATCGCCGGAGAAAGTGGTCGTTACATAGATCAAAAGCTTATACACACGGGTATTCTTGCATTTATTCGGAAATAGGCACAATTATTTCATTACTATTTCTTTATAATAATGGGATACATCACTTGAGTGAACATTGACATTAGCATACAGGTTATCTAATCCTTGGAACAATAGGGAAAATTTAGAATTCTCAATTTGTTTTGTACCTGAAAAAGTCAGGGAACTCTCATGAAATTTTATTGAACTTTAGGGAATTAAAAAAAAATATTATTGGGATAAACGGGTTAATTGAGAGCTTGACGCGGAAATCAATGCGCAAATTTAATTTTGTTTGATATATTTATTGATTGAATGTTTCGGTCTTGGATTTAGACCGAATCTTTAGCATATGTTGTGTGTTGGTCGGCGGTGCACATTATCTCGTGTACAGTATATAATGGATTTAGTTCCGGCGGTGGATGATTTGTCGAACGATGCACCGCGAACTACAAGACGCAATTCAGTTGCGACTTGTAGTCCGCGGTGCCTCATTCGACAAATCATCCACCGCTGGAACTAAAATCCATTAAATAATGTGAAAAAATGTTTATCTTACGAAAGCTATTCAGGTTTTTAAATATTTGCAAATTTAACACTTGAAACTTAAGATTGAGTTTTGTATTTTTTTTTGTATGACTCAAAAACATTAGAAAACAGATACAATAAAAAATTTATTTTAGAAAATTACACCAAAAGATATTCAAAATATTCTTCTTATTTAGGATTTCAAATAAAAAATATCTGAAAAAATATTAAAAATATTTTTTAATTTGAGTAGACGCCCTTTCTAATATATATATATATATATATATATATATATATATATATATATATATATATAGCACAAAAGAATATGTATACATATAATTGTAGTCATTATTACTGAAATTTACATTTCTCTGTGTTTGCGAATATTGTAAATAATTCAAACTTATTGCGAGTAAAATAAGTGTTTTATCTTTTTGCACATTTCATATTTTGATCATTCTGTCAAAAGAAAAAGTTATTGCTGCATCAAAAGTGCTTTTCGACTCAATTTCAGTCTAATTCAATCTCTACAAATATATATTTTAAAATTCAGTGTACGAATAAATGTGTGTATTGTAACTTTCTGCAGTAATATTTTTTTATTTTTTCGTATAAAATTATTCCAAAAAAGTGTATGGAGTGTGCAAATGTCGTTTGATTTATATATATATTAAAAATTACGTATATTCATATTAGATAATTTCCTTCCTACAAAACGCAGAATAATATCGACTATTCTAATTTTCATATATTGATATTGACTCGATAATTTATATGGTGCATATCTGGTATAATGTGATATTCACATTTAAACAACCACCCATCACGGGGGCGATGTTTGGTCGATACCTCGATAAAGGCCTGGCTGGCAACGACTTATCCACCATTAAAACTCACCCCTCAAATTCTTTTCATAGATGTTAAGCGTCATGCACATCTTGAACAGTGCTTGCTAATTTAAATAAAAAACAACGATTTTTATTACTGGCAATAGCAAAAAACGTTTAAAAATTACTTAAAAAAAAATTATTGAATTTAAAATCCAAAGCGTTTCTCGAATTAGAAGCTCTTTTAAAAACATTTTATTTTTATTAGTTTTTTATATAATGTTACCACTTATATAATAATTTCTAATATTAATTAATACAATTATTTTTACATGATTTACTTTTTATCTATTGATTTGTATTTATCTTCTATTGTATTTATATTTATCTAATCGAATCAATTTATCATGTAGAATTATTGAATGATTGTAGGATTATTGAATGACTCAGAATTTTAAATTTATATTTTTAACTTTTGGAGCATTTGTTAAATATATTGGATGACAGAAATATATGTCAAATAATTATTATGTTGTGCATATTTATTGTGGTTTCCATCTTTTCTCTTTTTATATATTATTTTATACTCTTTATATTTCATTTTTGTAGCGAAAAAGAATAATTAAAAGTAAAAAGTAATTAAATAAATAAATAAATTAAAAAAGTAATTAAATAAATTGGTCTACAAGATCTTTAAACCTAATCTCCATAAATTATTTTATGTGGGGGCGCATGAAATCTCTAATCTATGCAGATAAGTCAGTCAATCAGCAGCAGTTATTAGACAAAATAACAGACGTTTGTAACGATATACCTAACAATGCGGGACTTCTTTTGCGTTCCATAACATCAATAACTCAAAGAGTATAACAATAACTTAAACAGTGTGTGGACTTAAACGAAGATAATTTTGAACAATTTATAAGTTAATTATTGTTTAATATTATCGTTATCTTCAATAAATAATATTATTCTTTTATGTGATTTTGTTTTTGCATTATAATTTTAAAAATCGACTTTAAGACATATGTGTATTAAGACTTTTTGATTGATAGAATGACACTAAGAATACACAGTTTTAGTATTACATCATGTTACGGGACATCCTGTACACACACACACACGCGCGCGCGCGCGCGCACATATGTATGTATGTATGTATGTATGTATGTATGTATGTATGTATGTATGTATGTATGTATGTATGTATGTATGTATGTATGTATGTATGTATGTATGTATGTATGTATGTATGTATGTATGTATGTATGTATGTATGTATGTATGTATGTATGTATGTTTGTATGTATGTATGTATGTATGTATGTGTGCATGTACGTAGTGTATGTATGCATGTATGTATGCATGTATGTATGCATGCATGTACGTATGTATGTATGCATGTGTGCATGTACTTATGTATGCATGTATGCATGCATGTCATGCATGCATGTGTATGCATGTATGTATGCATGTATGCATGTATGTGTATGCATGCATGTATGCATGTATGCATGTATGTATGTATGTATGTATGTATGTATGTATGCATGTATGTGTGTATGGCATGTAATAGTATAGTATGTATGTATGATATGTATGTATGTACATATGCATGTATGTATGCATTGTATATATCATATACTAGTACATCACATTACATAACATCTCAGGGCATATAATACAGGGTGTCCCATAATTCGCGGATCACCTCTCGTGTGCCTATAAAACATGTTAAACTGGATAGGAAAGTTCTCTATCGTTTTGTGACAATTAATGAGAAATTAATTAAAAAAGATGGGCCAATCCGCGCCTTGTACAAGCGACGAGAAGAGACGTCCTACTGTAACGCGATACTAGGCCCGCTAGAAGCGGTGAGGGAAGTATTCTACACGCTCGTACATATACTCACAGATGCCAATTTTGAGACGCACATGGCAAATCGTAGTGGAAGGAATACATACACAAGTATAACTGTGTACATGTGATACAGACTATTCTGCGCATCACATGTATCCTTATGTATGTATCCCTTCCACTACGATTTGCCATGTGGCGCGTCTCAAAAATAGCATCTGTGCGTATACTCCATCCAACGAGAGAATGATTACAGTCTGCGCATAGGCGGGCAAAGTGGGGAGAGCGTGGCACGCTACTCGATATTGTATTTGTAAATATGCTTCCCTCCTTGAGAAACCTGCGCGAAACAGACGAGTTTTCGTCAAATTCGTGGTCATTCTCTCATTGGACGGAATCTTCGTAAAGCATCCCTCTCACCGCTTCGCCGCGCGCCTAATATCATATTACAGTAGGACATCTCTTCTCGCGCACTTGTGCGGATTGGCTTATCTTTTTTAATTAATTTCTTATTAATTGTCATAAAAATCGTAAAATACTAGAGGACTTTCCTATCCAGTTTGACATGGTTTATATGCACACGAGACATGATCCGCGAATTATGGGACACCCTGTATTATTGTATATACATATATGTGTTGTACATCCTGTGTATATATACATATATATGCATACTGTATATATATATACATATATATATATATGTATATATATATATGTATATGTATATATTCACATACAGAGTGTCCCAGTTTAACAAACGCACCTCGATAATTCTTCAACGAAGTATTTTCGACAAAAATGTTTCAGACAAAAGTTTTATAGTTTCGAGGGGGACATAAGATGGTGTCATTAATTTGACCTTGAATAGTTGCTTGAAGGTCACGTGAAGGTCACTTTCAACTTTTTAAATAGAACTGCCTACTTTTTATTGCATATTCTTATAGCTTATCTCGAGAGCTTTCCAAAACACTATGATAGTGTTTTTTTAAATACTTTACGAATTATAAAACTTCAAAGTTGCAATATTTTTACATAAAATACAAAATATTTTGTATGTTGTCATGTTATGGGGTCAAGTTGATCCTTAGAGATCATTCCAAGATCAAATCAACTTTTTACCCATATATCTATAGTTATGCATGTTTAAAAAAATTCAAATCATTCTACTTTTAGCGCTATCCAGGAACAACGACGTGGACATAGTAGAATTCTATTCCCTTTGGGGTGCTTGATTAACTTGAGTCTCCTTGCCTCTCACGAGATGTCAGAAACATTCTTGTGCAACAAATGCTCATAAACATATCCATTTTCTTGCTTTAACTCACACTTTAGCTCCAGACCCTCGTTATTTGGATCATTTTACATCGATTTACGCTTTGAGCTAAAAATTTTTTTTTTAATTATTTTTGTTATCGGGAGTCAAAGTTGACAATACGCTTGCTCAGTACTCGGGTACCTCGGGTTTGTACACGAGCATTCCACACGAATTTTTCTTTTGCTTTTGTTATCGCGTAATTGAAGCACTTCGCAAGTATAAAAAATAATAGAAATTTTAATAATGAACAATAATTAAATGCATAAACATCTTAAGAATCAAACAATTTCAAGTTTTTATTCAATTCATTCAATACAGTGCGTTATTGTTACCGTGTGTTCGTTACGGACTTTTTACGTTTTGCTTTTTGTGTTTTCCGATGCTTTTTGAACGTGCCTTTACTATAAATATGGCACGAGCCTACGACAATTTTTCACCCTGTTGAATCAATATCAAATCTTTGCCCGGCCGATGTTGACGGAGTATTGTTATTATCATCATCTTCATTTTTTTAACTACTATTTTCATAATCACTGATAAATAATTTATAATAATTGATAATAATTGATAATAATTGATGAAAAATAACAAAAGTTTAAAAAAATGCATATTGACTACTAAACTTCGCATTCGTCGAGATCTCAATCGAGAATGAAACCATGCTATAGAATTCGTTCGTTATCGACAGGTAAAAAAAACTTAAGGGAATTTTTTCCGAGAGGGAAACGTTAAAGGGAAAAATCTCTATTTATTTATCAATTTACAGCTTTCAGATACCCGGAGAGAAGGGCGCAGGTAACCTTACATTGCCGTAACTATCGATTTTGCATAGTGAGTACCCCGGGTACCCCATGCAAAATCGATAGTTACGGGTATATTAAACGAAAGGGGGAAATCCGTGTATTGACAAGAGGGTTAAATGTGACCTTTATGCGACCTTCAAATAACTCTTCAAGGTCAAACCAATGGTATCATCTTATGGCCCCCCTGAAACCATACATAGCAATTAATAGTGATAGCAGTTTATTCTATTTTGAGAAAAGTTTCTCTAATAATATAAAATTTTTTTGCTTTATATATAACTTTACATATGTATACTATTATTTTTATATTCTTAGAGTAGCTTTTCTCAAAATAGAATAAACTGTTATCAATACTAACTACTATCACTATCATTATTATATTCTTCATACAACTCTAATAAAGTCTAATTTCTTAGGATAAGAATAATTTTTCAAGAATTTTTTACCAATGTATATGTTATGTTAAATAATATTACTCAACCGGAACAACATTCGACGGGACAGACACAATATATGCGTTATATCTCGTTATTCACTTGTTAAGTGTCCTTATATTCTCGACTCCCAACGCTCGAACGTCTATGAATATTTGACCGGAAGTAACATATTACAACGCTTAGCTTGTAGTCTTAGGGGCTTAAACATATACAAAATATATGTTGTCGTTCTTACATTTTAAAACATGATCAGAAATCTTAACGCAAATAAAGAAGGTTAATAACTGTTTTGACGATTTTGAAATTTCTTCTCGTTTAATGTTGCGCTATTTTTACCACTTAACAAAATTGTAAATAGTTGTAATAATTATATATAATAAGCAATTTTTTTCTTTATCGATTTTTCTCTTCACCATATTTAAAAATTAATGTATCTCGACGGAAATACGGAATTGCTACAAGAAATTTAGCTGTTATTTGTGCGACTGTTTTTTTCTCATTCATTGATGCTGTATTCACTCAACTGCGTCATCTTTGAATTGCAATCATCCGTAAAATTCATTTGTATCTATTTAATAAATTGACTTTCTCCCTTGCAAAAAACTGTCGGCAATAATAACATGCAATGTTTTATCTAAAATCTCTTTCTCATACGATAGATGCTTTTCTCGGGCTCTTGCATATTATGATGCAATAACTGACAACGACAGACACCTGTGCGAAACATACGATAACAATTTTATTCATAAAAATATCTATATATAATTATATAGGATATCTATCTACTCCTTGAAAAAACAGGAAAAATCCAGAATTCTCAAGGATTTCTTTTGTATTTACCTGGAAAAATCAGGAATTTTGATGGAATTTTATTGAATTTTAGAGAATTTAAAAAAAATTCTCTTTTTAATAATTTTGCTTTTATATTGTAAACAATCGGCAAGTCAAGTGATTTATGCGTTTAAAATATATTATAAATATATATATATATATCTTTGTTTATATATTCAAGTCTTGTAAGTAACAAAATATTGGATATGAAATATATATTCTTTATTATAATTTTTCGTGCTACAAAATAAAAAGCTTATGCAAGTACAAAATATTTATCTAACAAAAACTATTTAGTTTTTTTACAATATTTTCGCATCTAACACTTAAAACTTAAGGATCTATGTGTTATATGTCAAATTTTGACAAAAGCATGAAAATTTCGTAGATTATTCTACTATTTCTTCTAAGTATCGGTGCAAAACTTAAGCACAATTTTTTAATTTAGAAATTGTTTAAGTTTAAAATTTGTATTAATTCTTTTGGAAAATCGCGTATTGTAGCACTTATCAACAAATTTGACAAGGAAAAAACATCGCCAATGAAATAAAAATGTTCTACATGTATCTACAAAACTGTAATAAACATTTGCGAGTTTGATATAGATCTACTTAGTCGTTTAAAAATTATTTATTAAATTATAGCAAAATAATTATAACTCAAAATTTTTTTGTATATATTATTTATTTTTTTCCTTTCCTTTTTTTGTTTTTTGCATTTGATTTCAGGAGACATATACACCAAATTGTATGTCATAAATTAAGAAAAATATTAATTACAACTATTTTCTTTTATAAAGATGTTAAAAATTAAATTATTTTGTGAGACTTTAATTCTTTTTAATCTGGATCTATTTATTTGATTTTCTAAACAATATAAAATATTTTTTTTTATTTTAACAACTTTTTGCTATTGCTCAGCCAAACCATTTTTAAGACTTTGTGTTGTTTTTTCATAAGTGAAAAACATTAGAAAACGCATAGAACAAAAAAAAACTTATTTTATAAATTCAAAAAATCTTTAAAATATTTTCTTTATCTTGAATTTTGAACAAAAATACTTAGAAGATCAGCAAAGTTTCAAGGAATTTTTTTGCAAGATTTGAGTAGATACTCTATTATAAATGTAAAAAAATTATATATTACATATTTATATAATAAAACGGCATAATTACATCTCACTGATTTTATCACCACTTAAATATGTTGTAAAGTAAATCATATATTACATATTTATATGGTAAAACTGCATAAAAGATTACACTTCACCGATTTTATCCATACTATTTAAATATGTTATAAGGGATGTTCTTCTAAGGTATAAAGATTTGAAAAGTACTCACCCCCGATTTTTTTGAAACTCAGTATTCTTACTATTTTAATGCGCTGATTACGAATATTGATAGTGAAAATTGACGACTTTTTGATTTTTATGGTGAAAACCTTGAAAAACACATAATAATTATAATTTTTTACGCTTATCTCAGTAAATATGGAAAATCATGATAAATGTTGTAAACAAAAGTTTTAGATCTCACAGAGATAAACATTTTAGGTTCTATATATTTTTACCGTACGAATAATAGTTTTCGAGGAAATGGAGTATAAAGACAGCGTTAACACAAAAATCCTAAATATGCATATTACCGCCGACCTCACCGATTTCAATGACTTTGATATATGTTGTCAAAGACATTATTCTGAATAACTTTTTCTTTAAATTTAATCTTCGCTTGTTGCTCATTAAAAAGTTATTAAGAAAAAAAGTTTGAAATATACTAAAGTACATGTATGGACAGGAAGCACGCGCGCACACACACACACATACATACACGGAGGTGGTACAAGGGGGGGGGGGCCTTCGGCCTCCCTACCACACTCACCGCTCCGGTAAGTTATAAAGTACATGCTACATTATAAAGTAAGATCCACCTTGCCTACCGGCAGGGTGGGTATGGGAGAAAGACTGAAGTCCGCCCTTGCACTCCACCCCTCGGGATAAAAATGTATAAAGCCTAAAATGTTGATCTCTGTGAGATCTAAAACTTTTATTTAAAACATTTATCATGATTTTCCGTATTTACTGAGATAACCGTAAAAAACTATAATTTTTATGAGTTTTTCACCATGAAAATCAAATAATCTCCAATTTTCACTATAATGTTCGTAATCAGCGCATCAAAATACGTAAGAATACAGAATTTCAAAAAAATCGGGGATGAGTACTTTTTAGAACTACACCCCTTCTAAATAATTCTCTATAAGAAAAAATAAGGGACGGCATTGGTTTAGAAAATATCACAAATTAAAGTTTGACATTAATGTGTGTGTGCTGTAATAATCTGTTATTTTTTTATTGAAAAAGACTGTTTTTGACATGTACGCGTGGGCGGGGAAAGATTCCGCTCCAAAAAAATTCTACCCTAAACCAAACCTATTTTCAGTTTTTAAAATAAAGTTGAGTTGAGTTAGGTTAGAATTCTTATGGATGAAGATGCAAAAAAACAGCAGAGTTCACTCGCATGCATTTAATAAGTATTTTTTATTTTAGATATATTTTCATGGAAATAAGAAGAAATGAGAAAAATAATGAGATACATTTAACTTATCTTTTTAATTTATCATGAGCATATACCTATTTATCTCGTAAATGTAAATAAAACTTTTTTCACGTCTACGAAATACGACATACCCAAACTTTACTATTCTTTATTTTATAATATTAAAAAAAAAGCATTAAAATTGTGAAACTTTAATTTATTATATCTTCTAAACCAATACTAACCTCTTCTTCTTTCTTGCGGAGAATTATTCAGAAGAACCTTTTTTACAACATATTTAAGTAACAATAAAATCGATAAGATGTAACTTTTATGCAGTTTTATCCATTTCGATATTATCGAAATGGATAAAACTATCGATTGATCATAGACGATTTATTTTTATTTTAATATAGAATTTTTCGTTTTCTTTCAGGTCGTGGTGATTTCGTCGGGGGTATAGACAACGAAGCTTTGGATTTTTCGCAGTTGGAGGACTTTATCAACAGTGACAGTGAACAACCTGCAACGTGAGTCTAAAGAACATTAATCTTTGAAGTCTGTAGGTATTATGATTATTATTATTTATTTTTATTTTGTTACTTGTTGCATCTTGGGTCGGTTAAAAAAAAAAACCGATCAGATGATAAATCTGATCTCGAGTAATAAAGTATTCAATCTGGCGATGGAATTTAATTACATTTGGAAGCCATGGTTAACGCCTACAACGGCGTGTTACATGTGAATACTGTGTTGCTAACGTAATATAATCGCAAATTTGAATTGTTGTTTTTCAGGGAATACTTTAAGACACTAATTTATATCTATTTCTATCAATAAATCTATTTATCGAAAAATTGTATTAACTAATTTCCTCGAACCATAAGTAATACTATTTCTCTCATTCATATTTTATTTTTATATACTGTGAGATATAAATTATTTTAACGAAATAAATATGTTTTCTTAAATCTTTTGGTGAGAGTAATTTTTTTATTATCGTTTATTATTCGTTTATTATTTGTTTATTATCATTATTATGAACTATATTTTATATAAGAAAAAATATTAAACTTTAAATAAATATCTATATTGCATTCTCTAAGTACATTATTTTATTTATATGTTTGACACTTTTATAGAGCGACTCTGTGTATTAAATAGAATTAATTGATTCTTATAGGTGAGAAATTTAATGTTTTTTATTATTTAAAAATACATTTCGATATATATTTTATACATCTAAAATAATATATCAGGATGTCTGGTAAAGATTCTGCTAACGCTCGTGAGAAGAAAACGCAGTAAACTGAACAGAAAAATCCTTTATCATTTTTTTCTATAATTGTAATAAAGGAGTTATTATTCAGTAAAGTTTGGCCAATCATCACCGATCTTTAGTCGGACGCACGTCTAGTGAGCCGCGCGCCTAGTAGTAACTACCACTAAACGCGTGGCTCACTGACGTACATCCGGCTAAAGGGGAAGGGATGGAGTCAGCGTTAATTGGCCAGAATTTATTCAATAATAAGTCTTTTATTAAATGTTATAGAAAAAAAATGATATAGGACTTTTCTTTTTACCCAAACATCACCTTTCGGTTGGTTACTTACTTAGCAGACACCCTATATGCAGATGTATTAATTAATGTACCATTAAGTATAGTATAGCAATATTCCGTGATGAAAAATAAGTTGAAAAATACTAAACCATTTTTTTCTACGATACTTAATGAAAGAAGAATTATTAAATAAGTTTATATTATATTATATGTATATTATACTATACTTAAATAAAATTATTTTAAAATTGAAAAAAATTTTATACATGAAAATTACTAAATTTGATTATTTTTTATTAAGTTATAGTTCATTCAGTTACCGCTATACAATGTACTTTTCTCTTTTTCGTTTTTCAATATTTCGCTACAAATGGATATAACACGTTTGTAAAGTGCCTAATTGTAAGATTATAAGTAGAGTATATCTGTTCTAAAAGTTTAATTTTCAATGCAATTCCAACAGGGGATTCAGAATATTAAAGTGATTGTTTACAAAAATCAAAGATTATTTTTTTACTGCCTATTTAAGCAGCAAAATATAATATATAATATTAATATATTATGTTACTATTTCTTTAATTAAAAAAAAAATTTGCATTAGAATAATCCTTTTTTTCGAAATTATTTAGCTATTTTTAATAATATATATTTTTTTATTTTTTCTTCATATTTTCTTTCCTATTTAAAAAATAATTATACAATAATTCGAATATTGCTTTAAATACAAAAAATATATTTCTTTCTTCAGAGTTTATCTTTGTTTCATAATCAAAATTTTTAAATATATTTAAATAAATAATTTAAGTAAAAAATTTTATTTTTAATATCAATAAAAAAGTTATTAGAACACATCGAATAAAATTTTTTTTTTATAGAATAAAATTTTTTTGTATTAAAATGTTTTTTCAGTATATATAAAATCTGAAAACGATTTAATTTATTAATATACACTACATAAATATATATATATATATATATATATATATATATATATATAATATGTATATGTGCGTACATATATAATCTGAAGAAATAAATCTAAAAATTGGAATTATAAATATAGTTACAAAATATTCCAAAAATTCTAATAAGAGGCGTAGAATTTCTGCGAAAACAGCCGCGTGCGATGCCACTTCCAGGCGCCCCTTTTCAAGTTATGCTAATTAACAAATTTAGATAATATCGTCCAACAGCATGAGCACGCGTTTCCTGCGAATGACATGATCAAGTATCACGCTAAATTCCTAAATTGCTCTATCTTGACTCTATATATTCAGACTGTTTCGTCATTATGGCGATTATCACAGGAATGATTATTATGTTTTGATAATAATTATATTTTAACTGGAATTGCTGAGATATGTATATTTTTTATATTTTTGAAATAATACATATATAAAACACACAATCAAAAAAGAAGATAAATTCTTTTTATTCTTTTATTGTCAGAGGAAAATGCGTCATATTATTTGTAAACTGTAAGTGATCTTTAGATATAATTGATCAAGAAAATCTATAAAAGAGTCTTAAAAATGCAATTGTCATTATGTATATATCATCGATAATACAGTAGAAATTAAATACATATTTCAGAAATATACATGATTTTATCGAGAAATCTAAAAAATTCCAGGAAATCGTAAGAATTTATAATATATATAAGCAAAAGGTAAATAGATCTAATGAAAGTTATGTAAAAAAATACAAAAAAATTAAAATGAATTAATTGGTTAAAATAATATTATTCGTGTATATAAATAAGATTACATAACATTAATTGGTGGTTGTAATCTATAACGTATAAAACTTAATAATTATCTGCATATTTTGCTACACAACGGATTTATAAGAATCTATACAAAAATAAAAAAAATTAAACAACACAAATAAATATAATAGATTCTCAACTTTTCATAGCTTTTGATAGCTTGGGGCACAAAAACATCTTATTCCAGTATTGCTTGCGTATACTGACGTAATCACATACCCAGGAAACGCATCCACCTATTCCTTATACGCAAACACAATCGCACGTGCATGTATACACTTGGCTCATATACAGACATTCATGTAGATAACGACCGCAGAGGTGTAATGATATAATGACAGAGGCAGACAGAACAGAATTGATGGAATCACAGCATGCACAGTGGTAATCCAACTTCCAACACTCGTCTTTCATTAAAAGGCTCCCAGAATCATCGCAACAGCAAAGAATTAATGGAAAAAAATGTATTTATCTAAGCGGTATTTAAATACGAGATGTCATCTCATTTACCCAGTAACAGTAAATTTTAAAATATATATGCCTATATATCAATATTGCTGTGTTCTAAAATATTAAACTATTAATATTTATTTATTTATCTCAATTTTACATTTTAAAAATATTTATAACCTGTTAAAATATTTATTTTTGGTATTAAAATATTTATATCCTGATTTTTTATATATTATTAAATTTATTTTAGATTTTACAAATTCCTCTTTTGCATTATTATTATACTATTTAATTACTATTTTAATATTATAATTATTTTATTTTTATTATATTGTTAATATTATTAGTATTTTTATTGTTAATATTTTTAATATTGTTATTATTATTTATTTATTTTTCTTTTACGGTAGTAATCCGATTTTCAGCACTTATCTTGCATTTCGAAATAGAAAATTTTATGATTCTTGCAACGGTAAAATTCGAGTTACAATAAAAGGAACTGTAGCGATGTCATATTTAATTCATTCATGAAAATTACAATTTTTATGCTTCAAAATATTAGATACTTTTACATCTGTATAATTATTTCGATTTTTCATATACGGATAAATTTACTAGTTATATTTTTTACAACTTTAAATATCTTAAAAATTTTTTTTTTATTAATATTTCTATTTGTCTCTTTTTATATACTCTTATGATATACATCTTATTTTTGCGATTCTGCATGAGACGCATATTTTGATGTGTACACGTGCAAGCATCGTGATCAACATGCAACAGATATGTTATTTAAAGAAACATTAGTTAGATAGATAAGAGGAGAAAATTCATAGTCGTAACGCAAATGCCAAATGATTTTATGTGAAATGGTTGTTTGGAAAAGAAAAGAGTCTATAAAAATGTGTTCACTTATTTTTTTAATTATACATAGTCGCATTAGTCGGAAAACAATGAAATTGATAATGCGATATCAGAGATATCCGAGTAAAAAAAAATTAAAAATTTGCAACAGAGAGAATAATAATGAAAACAATATACTTAGCTATAATTTATACTTAAAGACTCAAGAATTTCCAACTGACAATATAATTACTGGCTGGCTTATGCAAAAAAATAGGTATTTTACATGATTCTTTTTATTTGATGGAGATTGTTATCGAGCGAATATTTTCAATTATTTTCTAATTAAGAATTCGCGGAAAATTCTCTCTCATTACAAAAGTAAATTGTGGCTGAGTCTTCAACACGGAAATTGCATAATAGTACCCATACCGTGTAGTGAAACAACTGGGAGTTTTCTCAACTCGCGGGACAAAACGCGAATCGTCAAAGCATCATTTTCTGCGGAATACTGAATGATTCAGACGATAACGATATCTCGTGTTTTGCAAATTCAATTGCGCTCTCGGCGTACATAGTTCTCGAAAGATCAATAAAAAGTCATTGGTATAACACGTATGCAATGTACGATACACGGTTTTTAGCAAATTGTACATCTCTCTAAAGAAGATATATTAGAGTGTCTACTTTCTGGAAAAATAAGGAAAAACAGGGAATTTTCAGGGATTAATTTTGTACCTAGAATAATCAGAAAAATTTCACGGAATTTTTTTGTGACTTAGAGAATAGTTTAAAAAATTCTTTTTTTGATTATTTTGCTTTTATATTATAAGCAGTCGGCAATTCGCCGATAAATCAAATTGTATAAATTATATTTAAAATATATTTAAATATATATTGGTGTGTCTGTGTTTATATATCCAATATCTTAACAAAATATTGAATATACAATACATATTCTTTATTGTAATTTTTAATAATAAGAAAATAAAAATGTAATGCAAGTGGAAAATGTTTATCTACAAAAGTTATTCAATTTTTTTCAATCCAATTGCACAAATCTAGTACTTGAGTGGTTTTATGTTTTTTCTCCGTATAAGCGAAAAACATTAGAAAATAGATACAATAAAAAACTTATTTTAGAAAGTTGCATCTCAAAAAATCTTTAAAATATTCTATTTCTTTGGAATTTTGAATAAAAATATTTAGAAGATCAAGGAATTCTTAGAAATTTTTTTTACAAAATTTGAGTAGAGATACCTCTTGTACATACAGGGTGATTATTAGGATTGTGTCAAAAGTAAATTATTATTACAGCGCAACACGTAGACCAAACAAAATGAATGAAACGCCATTTTATAGAAGAGACTACTTGTCAAATTTTATTATCTTATGTATGGAACAAATATACAAATACTTTAATAATTTGAAAATATATTATTAAAAAAGCGATAAAAATTAACTTGCACGCATGAACTAATAGTATATATTTTCAAACCGTTTTTTCATCGAAATCGGCATAAAATTGCAATTGTTTTCGAAAACAATTTTAAATATGTTGTCTAACATGGCTATTGGAATTAATTCATCAATTATTTCATCCATTGTAACGATAAAAGATGGTTTGGGTAAATGATATCTACAATCATTCAAAGTGTCACTCATACTAAAATTATCCTGCGAAAAAATATCAAAAACCGAATAAAATCTCAGATTACTATTATAATGTTTAGATTAAATTGGATTATAGCGCGAAGAGAAGTTTTCAGGAAGAAAACATATCTTTTGAATATAGTTTTGCTTAAAACTTTTTTAGATCCATATTTATTATGGAATCCACGGTATGTGTTTCAGCATAGTTTTTCAGCATAGTCTCTACTTTAAAAGCATCGATAAGATTTTTTCTTCGATGCTTAGTGCTCTCATTCTGATACTCGCATATCAGTTTGAACAATGGCTCAAATGATATTGACAGGCCTCTACTACCGGAACCTAGTCAATTAAATAGTCGCCGAAATCGAAGAAAAGAAATATAACCATTTACTTTTGACACAATCCTATTAGTCAGCTTGTACTTATATTTTCAGTATATAAATATAAATATCTAAATATAGTAAATGATAATTGCAAACAAGGGAACAGAATAAGAAATGTATCAAAAGACATATTAGATAAGAAATCTGAATTTTGTATTAGATACTTTGCGGACACCCTCGCGCATAACGAAAATGGGGGTGGAACTGCGCCTCACAATGGCCGGATCGAAGCACCTACGTCGCAACCGGTCGTCGCCCAGCAGCAGCAGTCATCACCGCGGTTACCTTCGCCTCAGATGACACATCCAGTCTCAATAGCATGCATTTCTGGTACTACGACAGTACCTAACAATAATGGCGGCTACAAAGATCCGCAGTCGTATGTTCACCCGTAAGTTGAATTCGCATAAGAATTATTAGGGTGGATCACACATATACAAAAGATAAAGCTCCCTGTTGCATTACGACTTTTATTTACCATTTATGCACAAATTGAATTTATTGTGTTAAAATATAAACTAATGACTAATTTTTAATATAGTCTCTTCGAGAGAAGATTGCACTTGTTCTCTTGGTACGAATTTGAAGATTTTCTCTGGATAAAAATCCGGCTCCAGATGATTAAATTATTCTATACCGTTGTAGCATCTGAAAATTGTCTTCTTTCAAGATGCTCCTTCAGCAGCCCAAACAAATGATAATCAGAAGAAGCCAGATTTGAGCTGTAAATGCTCCATGTCCATAATGTTTCAAATAATCAAATGATTACAAAAGTTTTTGAATTTGATGTGCAGAGTAAGATTCGTGAGAAATCCATAAAAAAGAAGTCTAGACTTCTCTAGAAAGAATTCCAGGCTTCCTTC
The DNA here is from genome assembly GCF_021464435.1 of Cataglyphis hispanica. Classification (NCBI taxonomy): domain Eukaryota; kingdom Metazoa; phylum Arthropoda; class Insecta; order Hymenoptera; family Formicidae; genus Cataglyphis; species Cataglyphis hispanica. Next base: position 715,106 of record NC_065963.1, on the reverse strand, counting down.
TTCGAATTTCCTGATACAGAATACTGTTTAAGAATGATTTAAACATTAAGAGGCAAATTTTTATTGAAAGAAAATCTTCAAATTCGGTATCAAAAATGGGACAAATGTATTAGTCTTTTCAAAGTCTATATTAGAAAGTTCTATTTTAACACAATAAATCCAATTTGTGCAAGTTGTAAATAAAAGTCGTAATAAAACAGGGAATCTTATATTTTTTATCCGTTCTAATTTATTGAACTATATTGGATTACGTTAAACGGTTTGTTGTATTTATTAAATAAAGTTGAATAAATAGAAATAGTTTTAATCCCGATAATTTATGATAATAAAATTGCGACAAATCGACGTAAATATTATTTTTTCGTATTTGTCTGACATAGAAATTTTAATTTCTATTTACGACAAATTTAAATTAAATGAGGAATTAGACCAGTTTCGATTTCAATTTTTAAATAATAAAATTTTTTAATTATATAAAAATATTATATTTATATCTTTTTTACATATTTAAGATTATATTAAATAAACGCACTTTGCATTAATAAAAAAAAGGAGAAAGAGATAAACTTTTGAAATAGAGAGAACTTTTAAAATATATTTCTAGATTTCTATTATAGAAAATGTATCATATATCTTTAATGCGTATTTCTGTTTCAACCTAAAAACAAATTATTATTATTAATATTTATTTTTTATTATTATTAATATTTAAAAATAAGTTTTTTTTTTATTGATCAAGAAGTAATCATTACTAATTTTTCGACACATCTTTTTTCAAGAAAGATTTTAATCTTTTTTTTTTGAAGAACAGAAATTAAGTTTTAAAATAGAGTTTAATAAGAAAACGATTTTTATAGCATTCTAATATCTTAATAAAAATTTACTTTTAGAGAGAACATTGCGTTTTCCAGACATGCATTACCAGAAAGTCCTCCGGACAGCGGAAGCGAGCCACCATACTCACCGCAGGGACATAATGACACTCAACACGTGCATTCGCCACGTGAGTTTATAAATACGCTTACGTAAAATATTTCACAATAGGATATAAAATTATAATTCAGCAATTGTATGTATATATACATAATTGCAGACCAAAAAGCGGCTTTACAAGAAATCCTCATACATCATCAAAACAATCCATATCCGCCTAATTTGTTACCATCTTCTCCGAGAGCGTTGCCTTCAACGACAACAGATCCTCTACTTTTAACGCCGGCTTTGACATCTCATCTCACATCAGGAACATCGAGTCTTCCGACGCAGCCTCAGATAGGATCATCTTTAATACCATTGTCGCACGAACACAGCCCGACTGGTATTAATACGTTGTATCCATCTCTGCAATCGGCTCCGAAAAAGAGAAAGCTTAGCCAAGATGGCCTTATCCATGTCAAACAGGTGCTTTCGCGTTTCGGATATTTGTATAATAGATTTTTGTTTCGATTATTATTTGCAACATTATTTCTTCTCCAGGAACCTGAACTGGGTACTGTGGAACACAGTTGCAGCAGCAGTAGCGCAGTACTGGATAGTGATGAGGTCACTGACAACAATTATATCGACGCTAGTTACCAATGCATTCGATTTCATCCTTTTCAACAGACATCTTGGCATGTACTCTGCGATCACAATCTCAAAGAGTTACCGATACCACATTACAGAGTGGACGCGGATAAGGGATTCAATTTTAGCAATTCGGATGATGCATTTGTTTGTCAGAAAAAGAATCATTTTCAGGTAAAAGAGTGATGTCTATTAAAAATAAAACGAAGTATATCGCGGATTTAATTTTTCTCGAAAGAAATATATAATAGCAAAAATGTATTGTAAAAAATCTAAATTTTTTCAATATATATTATATATTTTACTTTTATTATATATCTTATTATTAATTTATACAATATACAATATATATATATATATATATATATATATATATATATATATATTATGTATATTGTATATATACACATATATACACTTCTTCAAAGCGCTTCCAGCCAAGGTCAAACTAATGACACCATTTTATAACACCTCTTAGAACCGAACAACTTTTGGCATTTCTTTCTATCTTGCTTTATTTTTTAGATATTTAGGTCTCTCAATATAAATGCCCCACCCTGTATACATGGTGTCCCATAATAACCGTATCATCTCTCGTGTGCAAGTAGAGCAAGTGAAACTGAAAAGAAAAGTTCCTTTACTATTTTTTTCTATAACGCTTAATAAAAGAGTTATGGAGTAAAGTTTGGCCAATCATCGCCGATCTTTAGCCAAGAGCACATCGATGAGCCGCGTGCCTCGTAGTGTGCGAGAGCGTTTAGCTATTACAGTGATGCATCACTACCAAGCGCCCGCGACTCACCGATGTGCGCACGGCTAAAGATCAGCAATGATTAGCCAGACTTTACTCAATAATAATTCTCTTATTAAGCGTTGTACAAAAAAATGATAAAGAACTTTTCGATTTAGTTTGGTCCGCCCTATCTGCACACGAGTTTTGTCCCCATTAATCTGGGGCACCCTGTATATATATATATATATATATATATATATATATATATATATAGTAACTATATATATAGTAACTATACAGGTCCTAA
>NC_065962.1:5255000-5347500 GCF_021464435.1 Cataglyphis hispanica | reverse complement strand
AAACTTCTCTCTCAATTAAATTGTAATTATATCGACTTTACACAATAAAATTGTGAAGAGATACTTATTATTCTCTTTCAGATAGACGGACACAATGGTAACCGACTGACAGCCAAGGAACTGCTGGAGAGAAGCGTAAAATTCGCGAATTTTTTACAAAAATATGGGATAAAAATTGGGGACAGAATTTCCATCGTGTCTGAAAATCGAATAGATTATTTGATACCAGTTTGCGCGACTTTTTACATCGGTGCTATATTAGCACCGTACAATCCTGCGTATACGGAATGTAAGTGGGCTGTAACATTATTATATTTAATATTTATTGGACCTCTAATTATCTGGATCTAAATACTTAACGTATAATCTTTAGATGAATTCCAACACATATTAAACATCGCGAAACCACGTATTATTTTGGTTTCCCGGCGCAGCGAACGTCTCATTGCTAAAATTGTCCCAAATTTATCCTGGAAGATAGAATTAATAGCGCTAGATGATCAGCCGTTCACAACAAATATCCGTACGTTGACGAATATTTTAAATAATGAACAAACCGTAGATTTTCTGAGATACAAAGCAACAGATATCGGTGATAACAGCCAGCATCCATCGGTTATTCTTTGTTCGAGTGGAACTACAGGATTGCCGAAAGGAGTGACTTTGTCTCATAAAAATCTATTAGCGTTTATATCAAAAATAAGGTAAGTTACTATATAAATATCCATTAATAAAAATATTTATGCGAATTAAGTTATGTATAATTTAAAGAGATCTAGGGTTTATAATGAGCAACTAAATTTTATATTTTTCATGAATTTATAATTGCATCATATTTGTACCATTAAGATGTATCAGGAGATAGAAATTAGTTAAATATTGTATCTATATCTCATATGTATTTATGAAATATGTCTCAGACAGTTTTCATATTTATTACATGCAATATGTAATTTACAATAATAATTATTTAAAAAAATAATTATTTAAATACAATAATAATTATTTGAAAAAATCGTAACTTATTGTTATCTTTCCTTACTCTAATATATTTTCGATGTGCATAAATCTTAAATCTAATAAAATATAATATAATTTTACGAGATTTATTTACAAATTACTTTCCGTAGGAAAAGAGAATATTATATTTTTATTTAAAAATACTATTAAAAGAGTATTATTTCGTAATCCAAATATGATGAGTTTAATCTTGAAAACACAGACAGCCTGAGTACATGGATATTAGGCGACGCGACAGATTCCTGATGATGCTACCGTTCTTTCACGGTTACGCGATAAGCACGATGCTGCTCTCGATATATTCAGACTGTACCGCAATCGTGATGACCGCCTTCGAGCCGAAACTCTTCCTGGACCTGATGCAGGAGCACAAAGTCACCCATCTGCCGCTGGTACCGCCGATCCTGACATTCCTGGCGAAGCACCCGCTGGTGGATAAGTACGACTTTCGCAGCGTGAGAGAACTCATCTGCGGAGCGGCGCCGCTTCCGAAGGACGTAAGTTTTCTTCTCTCGTCATGAAGTTTGTCGTCTCCCTGCCTGCCGATCCTCCCGGCCAAGTTATCGCGGTAAGAAAAGCCATCGCGGAGCTAAGTGCCGAAGTGAGTCCTGGATGCCGCGGCGGTGGTGAGAGAGGGTCGAGCGAAGGACCGCGAGGGAAAGTCCCGGGAGCCGTCGCGTTTTCACTAGACATAGGCCGGGAGTAACTTTATCGCGTTTCGTTTTTGTTTAGCCGGTTCGCGGTGTCGCTAAGAGAAGGAGAAGAAAATAAAAGGTCACATTCGCGAGTTCACAATCGCATCTTTCGGAAAATGCTAAAACTGATCTCTTATCGGCGAGCGGAAAGAAAAACATTTAAAAGTTTCAAAAATCAAGCATGTCTCTGAAAATGTCTTTTAGTCGGATATCGCCTTTTATTCTCTCGTAAATGAAATATGATCGCGTCAGGATTAAATAAATGCAGATATATAATTTTCTATGTTTTATAATTAAATAAAAATTCTCCTTCTAGATTCTATTTCTATTAATGAATGATAATTTTTCTTGTAGCAAGAAAAATAAAAAACATAGATTTGCAAAGACAATGCTAAACCGTAACATTAGTAGTCTTGTTATATTATTATTTTCCAAGTCATTAACATTAATTCCAATTTATTAATCAAACTTGAATAAATCTTGATACAATCAATTTTTTAAGACAGCAATGAGTCTAACGTTTCGAAGTAATTTTTTTCTTCCTTTTTTTTTCTTAGGTCGCAGCCGCTGTGAAAGCTCGCCTCGGCATAAAATACATTCGCAACGGCTATGGCATGACGGAGTTGTCGATAGTAAGCAATTTGAGCGCACGCGAAGATGAGGATAATTCGTTCGAAAATCTGGCAACTGGAGTATCCTTGCCCGGTTTCCTTAGCAAAGTGGTCGATCTTGAGACACAAGAGACGCTAGACGTTGGTCAGGTAGGCGAGATCTGTTACATGGGAGAGCAATTGATGATGGGTTACTGGAACAATCCAGAGGCCACCAGACAGACCATCGACCATGACGGATGGCTGCACACCGGTGACGTCGGCTACTTCGACGACAAGGGCAGGCTACGCGTGGTCGATCGTATCAAAGAGCTGATCAAGTACAAAGGCTATCAGGTCTCGCCGACGGAGATAGAGACGGTTCTACTGTCGCATCCCGCGGTGAAGGACGCCGCGGTCACAGCAAGACCCGATGAACGCAGTGGTGAGATTCCTATGGCTTTCGTAGTAAGGCAACCGGGAGTCACGATTACTGCCCAGGATATCCAGGATTTTGTCAAACGTGAGTTATCTCTCAATTAGATCTTTATCGATATTTCTCGCAGATTCATTAAGAGTCGAGTATTTTCTTTATAGTTATCTGAGAAAATAATCAAAATTCGTTGAATGTATTATAAACTTGAAATTTTTTAACCTCTTCATTGTCAATGATGCATATATGCGCAAAAAATGCCACTTTTGCTTCATGACGCATTGGAAAAAAAAAAAAACATATTTGTAGTATCACGATTTAATTATGCTTTGGTATTTGCTATTTATATGTTTGTGGAGTTATTGAATCTAATGTCAGATTTTTAAAATTTTTAATGGCGAATTCAATATAGCAGACCAAAACACAAAAAGTTATTTTTTTTAATGATACTCGATACTCGAGGGATTTTGAAATCGCCGAATTCGAATCTGAAGTCAAAATTCAAAATAACGAATCCAATATGGCAGTTGAAAATTTGAAAAATACTTGGATGTCTATAAAAATATCTCGTGATTTATTAAGAGCTGAACATAAATCTAATATTCTAAAAATTCAAAATGGCATATCCATTATGACAAGCCAAAATTCGAACAAATAATTGATACATAAAAAATAAAAGAATTTTTTTTTAATTGTTCTTAATTTTTTTTTAATTGTTCTGAAATTCCGCTCTTTGCCGTATTTAAAGTCACAATGTCTTTTTTTTCATTTTTTATATTTTTAATGTTTTTTATTTTTTTATTTTTAATGTTTTTTTTTATTTTTAATGTTAAAATAAGTTTTCGCGTTTTGGTCCGCCATTTTAAATTTTGCGTCTGATATCAGATTTGAATTTGGCGACCTCAAAAATTCTAAGTATTAGGTTTCGATCAAGTAAAATAACTTTTTGAGCTTTGGACCGCCGTTTTAAATTTCTAAACTGATTTTATATTTCGCTTTAACCAAAAAACTTTTATACTAAAATTTGATTGTAGTTTTGAAAAAAAAAAAACTCCAACTTTTGACACAAAAAGTTATTTTTCGCCCAACAGAAAAGAGGTTAAGGAATAGAAAAATTTGTTAAAACGAAAGATTTAAATTACCAGAAATCTTTAAATTTTTAATCAATTATAAATAAGTTTAAACAACAGTGGATTGGTTAAGAGTTGAAAACGCGGGCGTTTAAAAATTTAAATGTGTGAGTGAAATACGGTGTCAGCAATTAGCTCATGATATAGTAGTAACATAAAACGTTGCGCAGCATTATTAACGACATTATTAGTTGTTAGCGACATCGCGCCGCAACGACATTAAACGCCGCGTTGCATCATTAACAAAATTGTTAGTTATCTCCGTATAGTCTACGTAATTTAAATATACAGCATCGCGCGAGAATGTGGACGTACCCTATCTTGACATTGTATTTTAATAGCAAACGCGAGCCGAGCGACGACCTATCCATGCATTAACCGAGCAATTCAATTTATCTTTTAGAGAAACTGTCGCCGCAAAAATGGTTGTATGGCGGGGTGCAATTTGTCGATGCCATACCCAAGAATCCTTCCGGCAAGATCCTACGCCGCGAGCTTCGAGCAATGATTGCTAAACTATAATAGTGGTATAAATTATAAATTTATCAATAAGCGTGAATAGCAAATAAATAATAAGATATGAATCTCCTTTGAGATAAACGTTTCAAAAAACATACAGTTTATATTTTTAATATCATTAAAATCCATTTGAGGGAAGCTATTTTATGTATTCTATATTAATTTTAAGCAAATAAATGTTGCAAATAGAAATAATGAAGTATGTGTATGTTTCTCTGAAACACATATTTATTCTACATACCGTGTTGTCGCATCGAAATAATTTGTAAATGAACTGTCGACCAACTAATGTGCGACCGCACAAATAAACACGATCGCACGGTGGCCCAGTTTCTCTCTCAAATATATTGAAGCAGCACAGTGAGAGAGTGCTTGCGGGTGCTTAATACGCGATATCACTTTTACGCCGACCTGCGGCGCTACGAAAATAAGCGAAGAAACCTGTTGCGTTACATACGTCAAGCAAGCGACGAACAACGCGCGCTCTCTTACAACTTCATCAATATCCAACTTCTTTCCTCCTTTACGACGATACAGTCGTCTGCTCCTTATCGATCTTCATGTGTTTCTCATTGAATTTCTATAAGTCAGAAAATATCTATAACAGAGTTAAACCCTCTGGGTGAACGACGGGGACTGTAATAGCTCTCACGATGATCGACTCAAGTCTTGAAACCTTTCACGTGGCATTAAATTACCAGAAGCATCAATCTTCCATTATTTTCTCTATATCAAAAGCTCTATTTTACAGCAAAGAACTTTGTCGCGTTTAATATTAGTACAATAAAAATCAAAGACACTTTGATTTCCGATAAATTCGGCTGAGATTAACATATCGTACGGTGCGAGTTTTAACCCAAATGCGAATGTGTATGTAAGATTCTAATTCTTCACAGAATTCTTTTACTCCCAGAACGGGAGTATATTGATTACAAAAAAAAAAGAAAAAAATTTTCTCGCTCGTCGTTCTATTCTAAAAGCATCTGCGAGCGATAATTGGTCGTAATGGTTGCGTCACTTAACGGAATAGTTAACTGTTAGCGGAAAAGTGCAGCATGAATTGCCGATGGTTTCGACGAATCAACGGGATTATCGGTATCCGCTATTGGAGAAATTTAAATTTCACGCCGCGCACTCTCGAATATGGTCCAGATACAGGATCGTCATGCGCGAAGGTATACACACACACACGCGCGAGTGTGTGTAGACGGCGATAGTTATGTGTACGTGTTCATGCCTTGCGTTCCTGTTCATTTAATTACGACGATTGGCCTGACAAATCTAATTGACGTGCATCAATTATTTGAGCCGCGTTCGAAGGCCGCTTAATTCCCTATCCTCTCTCCGACGAGAACCACGGGTTTCGCAGTAATTCTATTTTTCAGGGACTCTCTCTTCGCGAACATTTCGTTCGCCGTTTTGTCGTTGAGTCGGTCACGAGCAATCGTTACATTTCGACATGCAGTCGATAGATTTACAGACAATTCTCTGTGACAAATATTCTTCTGGAATTTTATATCGTATTTGCGAGTGTGTTTGTTATATAATTAATAATTTAAAAATATAATTAATATTTAAAAATATATATAATTAGAAATATTGAAAACAATTATATCAATATAAACAGCCCCAAATAAATTGCAATTTTCTTTACGTTATTGGATATCTCTTTGATCCAGTAGCAAGTATATGTACAGTTTTATGCTGATTCTCCTACACTCTGTAATTTGAAATACTTGTGTGTTTGCGTATCATTGCAGCCCAAACGAATAATCCGTAATTGCGTGTTTGCCGTGCCCGATCATGTGCCTAATTATATGATGCATCGACCTGTGCATGGTGTACGATACTAATACAGCAAATTACCTGTGCGCGTGCCGTTATTGGAATCACTATGACATATGTGGAGGTTCAATTACTGAAATCCGCGTATTTAGACGAGGAGGGTTTACCAAGGATCGAGGGCAACGATTACCAATGATGGAATGAATTTTCAAAAGTGCCGCGCCATTACTTTTAAGGATTACCGTTTCTTGTTTAACTAAAGCGAATGTTTGTGATTTTAAAAAAATAAATAAAGCTCTTGATTAATTTCGCATGGAGATACTTCTCAAACTCGATGCGATTTATAAACTAATTCGGAACTTTATTTTTAAGGATAATTATAATTTCTTGTTTATTGCCACAGCAAAATTGTCTGTTTTAAAGGGGAAAAAAAAATTGTACATTGGCATTATTTATCGTAATATAAACAAAATATTACATCGCAATGCGTACAACGCACGAGGACAAAATCCTCGACTATACGCGCGTGCACATATATGAAATACTTGGATGTACTAAGGAAATGAGATCCGAGTCTATTCGCGCGCAATCAGATATAGGAATTCGCGCATATGCCTCGCGAATATTCAGATATTCACAATAGCCCGGATTCGCGCCGCACACGCTTGACATGTTATTTGCGACGTTAATCAGCCCAAACGATTATATTCCCCTCACAGAGGTTTCAGCGATATTCAGCCATCTCATATTTTTAGACATCTTGAGAATGACAATTGTCTTGCTTCGTAAATCATTGCCGAAGATTATTATTAACGTAATAAAAATGCAATTTTGAAAGCAAAAATTTTTTCAAAATAAAAACTTTTTCCTTAAACCTATAACAATACAAATAGTAAACAATTTTTAATCATAGATTTGAACGATCAATTGATAAGGTGCATATAAACTTACTTTTTTTTCCTTCTCTCCTTATTTCGTGGAAAATTGTTATTCAGCAATTTACGACGAAGGAAAATTATCCGATGATCGATAACACCTATTGATTGTCAAGGTTCGTTACACAAAGTACGGCTCGACAAGCATGGTAGGAGTCTCTTCTCCCTCGAGGAATGCGTTCGCGCATCGGTCGAATCCGGGGTACACGCTGCTTAAACCAAAGCGCAGTTGAAAGGGTACAAAACGACGCAGTTGGCCGCAACAACGATAGATAGCGAGATTTGGGCATAACGCGCGGCACAATACGCTCGCGCCGGGCCTTCAGAAAATGAGATACGATAGGAGAGTGGGTACGAAGGGGTTGAGGAAGGTGAGGCGTGAAGCACAGAGAGAGAGAGAGAGAGAGAGAGAGAGGAAGAGGAGACTAGGAGAGGGGCCTATCACTCGGCTGAATCCAATACAATGCGAACTATTGTACCCACGTTCGCCATCCACTCCAATTCCTGGCGTAGAGATATGCAGCCGGCTTGGAGGTTGCACTTTACGCGGGGGTTGTACAACTATATATATATATATATATATATATATATATATATATATATATATATGTATGAAAGGTAAGTGCACGAGAGACTGGAAACTAGAGAAACAGATGGAAGAGAAAGAGAAAAGGAGAAATTTATTCAGTTCAACGAGTAGTTTTCCAAAGAACTAAAGCGTGCTATGAAAATTAGAGTGACGCGGAAAATAAAGCAAAGAGAAAATTGTGAAGATTAATTTTCAATTTGTTGTATATGTATATTTAATTCGTAATTATATATATTATATTCAGTTCGTAAATATATATGACATGATATAATAAATGAGCCAGGCATATAACACTTATCAAAAATATGTACATTGCTAAATAATAGTATAATATTATAAATTAGCAATAAATAACTTTTATATTATATTGTCATAAGTATAAAAATATAATTGTTAAATTATATTTTTAAGAAATTGCTTTTTAATATTTTTTGAAAGTAATTGCTTTTTAATATTTTTTGACAAAGTTGATACGATAAATATGTTAATATAACTATACTCTAGTGATAAGCAAAAGAACTAAAATAAGGAAACAAAACAAATATGAAAATACAGAGAGGGCAGTAAACAAGGGTGAAAGAGGAGAATAAAAATAAGAGTGGATAAAAAGTAAAGTAGAAAAACCAGAAGCAACTCGGAAATAGAAAAGAAAAGAAAAGAAAGAAAAAAAAAACAGCGAGAGGTCAAAGAGTATGAGAGTGATGAAAAAAGAAAAAGAGGCAAGTGCGGGAGTGAGAAACCTCAAGAAGGAATGAAAAAAAAAAACGAGTATAACGAGTATAGAGCAAAATAGAGAGAGAATCTCTCGAGAAAAGAACTAAAATGGGAGGATCGGTGTAAGAAGGAAAAAGCATTAATTTTTTTCTTCTCTCTTTCTCTCAGCCATTCTCTATAATTTAAAGTAATTTCACAGCGCGACATACGAGTAACCGTACGTTAGTACCCTCACCAGTTCTGTCCATCCTATGTGGCCATTACTACTCGTCCTTGAGCAGCGTATGGCAGTGCGGTCACGTTCCCGGGGAGATCATGCCGCTGCCGAAAATGAATTGTTATTACGACGACAATGTAGTGTCAAGTGCAACCCGGGCTGGGGATGGGGCGGCGGGGCAATCTACGACTCGCCACCCGACCCGGAGGTGGGGAGGGGAGGGAGGGGAAGGGGAGGGGAGGGGGGAGTGTCTATTTCCGCGTGATGCATGAGACCGCGCTCCGGGATTTACGCGTTCGCAGTGATGCCGACGTAAAATTGTGCGCGGCGGAAAGTAGACGAGGGCGTTTAAATGATCCCGAGTGTTACGAGCGATTCCGTTGATAGAGTGAGTGTGCAGAAAATTGAGTCCTCTTTTCGAATCGGCGATAATAATGAATAGCGCCGATCGCATCGATCGATCGGATCTCGATCGTTGCACGGGGGGAAAGAGGACGGAAGAAGAGGGAGGAATCGATATTTCACGGTTAACGAGGGTTCATTTGACCGTCACTGCTTATTATAATGAACGAGCCCGTATATCTGACCGCGAGTCACGACGGCGATAGAGGGGGAAGATCGGCTGGTACCGGAAGGGCCACCGAGCTAGAGCCGAAACGATCCAGAGAGGGGGTGGACAGCGAGCGGAGAGAGAGAGAGCGAGAGCGAAAGAGAGAGAGAGAGAGAGAGAGAGAGAGAGAGAGAGAGAGAGAGAGGAGACAGGCGTTTACGTGCGGCAGACATCCGATGATGCATAGTTGCTGTTGACATGCTGGAACGTCAGGCTCACATGACCTCTCGAGCGCAGCTATTATCCGCAAAGCGACTGGTCCCCTCTTCCTCCCAACCGCCGCCTCTTCTCTCTGCTGCCCGTTCCCCTGTCCGTCGAATTGGGACAATAACCGCTTCGCAAAGTCGTGTAATAATTATTGGCCGGTTTTCACGAGTCCGCTGCCTCCCCTCAACGCTTGTATGGCGCGTTTTACTCCTCGTTAATTGCGCAATAATGCCACTACCGACGCGCCTCTTCGTCGTTGTTTCCCCATTTTCGTCTCACTCGAGGGATAAAGAGAGAAGGAGAATGAGAGATCTGTCGACGCAGGAGAGATTCGAGTTTGTAAAACGCTATTTTACAACACACTGTATTTCCGCAGTTGGTTGTCCCATTGACGTTTTCGGTTACAATCGGACTTTATTTACGCGCGTTTCACGTTTAGATTGATAATGTTGCTCCCGAATACACGCGGCTGATTGGAACATACCAGATCGTGCAAGCGGATGTTATCCGGTTGGATGGAGATTTGTTGTTTTAATGTATGTATTAGATCGTTGTGTCTATTTGAATATATGTATTAGATCCTTGAGATAAAATTCCTTATTTTTACTCAACAATCTTGGCAATTTTGCAAGGAATTAAATGAATTTAATCGAGATTGTTATATTCCACATACTTATTATTTAAATTATTTGCTTTGCAAGCAAAAATATTTAAGGATGTTTCGTACCTATTTTTGAAATATTAGGAATTTAAAATTGTACAGAATGTTTTTAGGTTCAGAAACTTAGAAAAAACATCCTGAATCGATTCACTGAAGCGGTCAAAAGTTATGAGGATTTTAATTTGCAGCGAATTAATAAAACATATATTTCGAAATATTAAAAATATGAAAATTTCATAAACTATTCTACTATTTCTTCTGAATATCTGTGCAAAAATCGAGCACAATCCTCTTAATGGTTTGGAAATTATTTAAGTTTAAAATTACTATTCTTATAGAAAATCGCACAAATTTGACAAAGAAAAAATATTACCAATAAAATAAAAATTTTCACATATATTAAGAAAACTCTAATAAATATTTGGGTAAAATTTGATTTAAATCCATTTATTTCTATATCCATTCGTTTAAAAATTATCCTTTTTTAAAAAAGACATGTTAACTGAGTGAACTTCAGTTTGTATCAAAATATTGAGGCCTCTTTTCCGCAATGCTGATTGGTTCTATCATTGCGCTTATTACTGAGCGGCTGTCATTGTACATTTTGACAGTTATGTGTATCAAGAGATTAATAATGTATTGAAAATTGTATGCCATTAAGCCGATTGCACACACTTTCCGTAACTGTAACGTATGGCTTCGACCAATCGCATTGCTTAATTTGGCTGTCCATAACAACGCGACAGCCGAATTAAGCAATGCGATTGGTCGAATCCTTTCGTTACGATTACGATTACGGTTATGGAAAGTATGTGCGATCAGCTTTTTAAAAATATATAATGAAAAGAAATAAATGGCGCGCGTGAAGCGCGCGCTTTGTGTTGTCTAGTTTACTAAAAATTATCTGCCTTTTTCTTTCTTTTTGCAAATTTCGTTTTTCATTGTTTCTTGTTAATTTCAAGGGATATGTACGATCAAAAATTTTTGCCATAAATTAAGAAAAATATTAATTACAACTATTTTCTTTTACGAAAACGTCAAAATCCATATTATTTTGTGATACTTTAATGCTTTTTATAATTCGGATTTATTTTTTTGATTTTTCAAATAATACAAATGTAAGAAATATATATTTTTTTTTTAATTTTGACAGGTTTTTGCTAGTATCACACATGCAGAACATCCTTAAGTAATAATCCGGCCATAATATGACAATCTAAATTAAAAATTTTTAAATAATTATATTTACTTATATTTTTTTTTAATTATATATTAATTTCCTTTCTCTTGATCTCGATATTCTACACAAAAAAAAAAGAAAATAAAACTGCAAGGAACAGAAAATATTTGGCGCATAAATTTTCTTTGTTTCGCAGTCATTTTGCAGTCTTTTGCAAAAAGTTTGCTTATCAAACGATATCTTAATAAAAATGGCAAGATATATGATAGAGCAAATACGCAAAGGACGACAAAAGGTGACGCGACGTGACACGACGCAATGTCCGATTACGTATGCAGCGACGCGACACGTGCGTGAATGCGTTGCGGCATGTGAATACGTCAACCGACTGCGTAACTTTCGCGGCTATATCCGCGCAGTCGAACACGGATTGTGCTCGACGCGAGGGAGAAATCGCCGATTCTGTGCAGATCGCATTAACGCGACGTATGTTCGCGGTATCTAACAAATGAGCAAGCTAATTGTTTTATGGCGATAGGGAGGAAGAAGGGTGAGTGTGACGCGACCATCTCCTCGATATCCGGTTCGCACTTTGGGATTGCAATACTGCAATCAGTGTATCGCTATATAGGAAATTGAGTCGCGAATATCATCAATTAATCGTCAATTGCTTGGATAATTAATAATACAAGCGTAGTATTGTTCTTCAATCGTGTAAAACGATGTGGCGCGGCTGACACTTTGAACTCTTTCTGCGAATAATTGTGACACTGAAAGAGAGCGAGTGATTTCAACGTCTTATCAATAATTTTTTTAATTTCTAATTTTGTTTTATAACGTTTTTTTATAATATATTCATATTGCTAATATATATGTTATATATAAGTTAGGCTAAGGACAAAACGAGATTTCTATTTTATTATAAATAAATGTAAAATGACTCAAATATGACTCTGGATCACTCCAGGCTGCGAGTTAGACACGCATTATAATACGCAATTCGATTAACACCGAGATTGTATCTTTGATACTCATACGCGATATTAATTAAGCTCCGAAATAACAAGTGTGATTTCACGAGATCGGAGAAATTGCAATTTTCCGTTATGCACAGCTTTCATGTCTATTTATCTGTTTACCTATCTATGCAACGGATGTCTTCGCTCGCTCGACGAGCGCGCAAATCTCGCGATTTCCACGCGTTTTCTAATCAACGATCGCGCTCAATATCGGCACTGACAATCTAATTAAAGCTCGCATGTGAAATTCCGCGCGTTCCACGTGTAATCGGTTTAAGCGTTTGCGAGCAGTATGGCGCTTAATTCTAAGCGATCTCTCTCCTGTGAATACACACATACACATGTATATCTCTTTATACATATATATCATTATATATAAATACATAAATAAATATATATATATATATATATATATATATATATATATGTGATATGTGTGTGTGTGTATTTTTTTTCTACAGAAAATAATTGTTTTTAAAAAAAGTATGCAATTATTTGCAATATATTTTTTTATAACAATTATTTATTTTTTCTTTACACCATTTGATTCATCTTATTCTGTACATAAAAGTATTACGATACAATTATCGAACACTAAATAATTTTTGGGATATTTTATATTTTATACTAAAATATGTCAGATTAAGATATAAAATAAATCAAAAAATTCTTGTTATAGTGAAAAAATACTTTGTTATAGTGTTTTGGAAAGCTCTCGACATAAGCTATAAGAATATGCAATAAAAAATAGGGGATTTCATTTAAGAAATTAAAGGTGTCCTTGACTTGATCTTAACGATGTCATCCAAAGTCAAACCAATGACATTATCGTATGTTTCCCTCAAAATCATACAATTTTTGTTCAAAACCTTTTTCTCTAAAATGCTTAGTTTTTGAAAGAAAAGAGGTGTACGAGTGGTTTAGGACACCCTGTATATGCGTGATCCAGCTAACTTGATCACCTTGAATCGCTTATTTTTAATGATAGAAAGAAATGTTATAGACAAGAATTATTTGTTGTCAAGGGGCGAATACTGTCCCGTACAAAAAATTTTTTTAAGGTCATACTTATTGAGATTTCTAGGTCATTGATATTTTTAAATGGGACTAGATATTTTTTTATCATGGCGTGATAGCAGAGGTGAAGATCTTTCAAACGATCTATTACACAATGACTTTCATGTGACCTTGGGCATGGAAAATCAAAAAATTGATCTAATGTTAATCCTTTCAATAGATGAGGCTAATGTTAGTAAATAAGTTTTTGTATTCTCAATGACGAACAGTTTCAATTTGCAAACGCTGGTAAGCTTTCAATTTCATTACTATCAGTTCAATTGAGAAATTCATCGTGATTAAATTTCCTCAGTAATTGTGAGAGCTTTCGTTATTTTTGTGTAAGGATGGCATTTTTGAGTGTAGCAGAGAAAATTGACATAATTCTAATTTATGGTAAGGCTGGAAGAAACATTCCGCATTCCGTTTGTACGCAATACAAAAACTTATTTACTAGCATTGGGCCTCATCTATTGGAAATAATACCATCAGCTCAATTTTTTAATTTTTTATGCTCAAGATCATGTGAAGGTCATTGTGTAATAAATTATTAGAAAGGTCTTCACCTCTGCTATCACGTCATAAATAAAAATTTAGTTCTATTTAAAAAAATATTGATGACCTTGAAATCTCAAAAAGTATGACCTCGAGAAAAATTTTTTGTACAGGATTTGTCCTCTGACAACAAATAATTTTTACCTATGTAACATTTCTTTCTATCATTAAAAATAAGCGAGATATTTAAAGTGATCAAGTTAGCTGGGACACCCTGTATATATATATATATATATATATATATATATATATATATATATATACAGGTTGTCTGATAATAATTACTCCACCCGAAATATACAAGTAGAGCGGATTAAACCAAGCAAGAAAATCCTTTACCATTTTTTGTATACCGCTTAAAGTGTGCACAAAACGCATTCAACAAATATATTTTATATGCCTTTTTATATATAATTTGTCTTGAAATGTTTCTTAACTAATTTATGCATGATATTTTTATGACACGAATTTGATAAAGGAGATTATTTAAGAGATTTAAATCTGCGTATCGACTACTAATCTGTGTCATGTAGATAAATTATTTTATTAAACTTAATTCCAAAATTAATAGTATTTATCAATTGACATATCAATAAAATTCTATCGATATAAATGTGTCTATATAGTAACAAGAAGAATTGCATCAAATTTGTGTTACAATGTAATCATAAATGCTATTGTCGTTAAGCAGTTAAGAAATAATGTACTCACGTAAAATTGACAACGCTGGTATCGGTTTTCTGTATCACCGAAATGATAACATTATCGTTAATGCGATAGTAGTCAGATCGGCCCTAGATGTTATTTTGTCGGCGTATTAAATTGAAACTGTATCTATAGGTAATTCAGATTCCAGTGAGAACATTATTTCGGAAGACATCCTCGATGAATATGTCGAGCTGACATACTTGAGCAAGAGTGAAATTCGTCAGCCGTTAAAAGAATTTAATTTTGTATGAGTCACTAAAATACATATGTCAATAAATAATTTGGAAAACATTATAAAAGTGACGCACATCAAGTATCGATCAATCAAGCATCAATCTCATTAATTATTTTGTGCCAAAAATGTTTTTTTTTATAAGCTAACACTATGTTTACGCAATTATTTCTATTATTTCTACCTTCCGATGTTACATTATAATTTTTATTCTAATTTAATCAATTAATTTACAATTTTTAGGATTTAAAAACTTTTAAATGATTTGAAATCAGGCGTTCTTAAAAGAAATCTTCGCTTTTCCATGAAGCAGATCGACAAAATTTTTTCGCAGATCCGCGTAAGTTCTGATTTTCACATTATTTAATATATATTATTTTACATATTATTTTTATGTATGTAAAATTAAATAACAAAATATGCTTAAAACTTTTAGACAGAATAATGTTCAAAATTCCGATAGCAAAATTTCAATATTGGATTATCAGTATGCAAGAATGAATTTCCATTCTCTGCACATCGCGTATATCGCACAGCAATAAATCCTGCTTAAACGTTAGCATTTTTTTCTGCAAGTTAGACATGTGTACAAGGTGATGATTAACTACGACACGATGAATGAAACAAACTGCTCTTCAAATATTGTATAATCTTCACTGAATCGCCGACTTTAATAAGTTTTGCATATTGGAATTAAATTTCAATGCGTATTAAAAATTTAATTAAAATTATTATTTCAATATGTAGTGTGAAATAAAGATTTAATTAATTTGAATTGACTTTTCAAAGATTACGCATATACTTTGGAGCATCGTCTACATGCATTATGTTTCTCGAAGCAAATAAAAAAGAATTTGCGTGTATGAATAATCGAGTTTTTAAAACATGTAATACGCGACGCGATTTTTAATGCAATCCCGTTCCGCGACGCGATATACCGGGTATTCTCGTCGAAACAGAACGGACAATTGAGCTTTGAGAACATTCTTAACTTTTGCTCGGTTTTCTCTGCGAATTGTCCCCAGGGCGTTCGAGCTACATGGGCTTTTGAAATTTACGGTAAGCTCGTAGAGATGCAATTTAATCTAATTCACAGACTTTTGTGTGCCCGAAATTCTAACTCTTGTCCCAACAAATATTTGCAGTCCACTGTCCTACATGCTCATTAAACATATACTCGTATATAATACATCGGTCATTAAAAATATAATTATAAAACTAAAAACTCTATTGTTTTCAAAAAAAAAAAAAATCATGATATTTATTATATTATTTATTATTATATTTATTAATATAGTAATTTTCCGAAATACGTGCCCAATCTCGCGAACATCTTCAGCAAATCATGACAGATCAATATTTATAAATTAAAAATTCGATACGTTTTGTGCAAAAGATTATCTCTTTCAATTTATAAATATTGACTTAAGATAATTTATCAAAAGTATTTTATATAAACATAGTGTATAGTCGAAATATTAACACATATTGCAAATGGTCGTTGAACATTTGCATAATAGTAGTCGACGATTTGCAGCAGATTTCGTTAATTTAATTTCGGTCGATGTGTCAAAATTACTGGAGATAGAGTCGCGTCCTCGCAGCAATCTATCGATATGATTGTGATTCTATTCAGATAAATTGAACGATGTTATGTAATATAGAAAGAATACAAGTATAATTTCGTGTCATTTTTATAGTTGAATCCGAGAGATATACTTTCTAGCTTCATTATTTAAATTTCTAATTCATTTCTTCTGTATTTGCGATATCATTTATTATATATATATTTAAAAATCTGGATTATTATTATGCAGTATTTAATTAAAATATGTTATTATAAAGATATTTTACGTGAGTTTATTAAAAAAAAAGTCCAACTCAACATATGAAGAAATACTGCATTATACCTATATTTTTCATTATATAAATTACATAAGATTCTTCTTATTATTCTGTATCTCATTTAGCATTATCTTTTGAAATACCAAATTTATCCGTCAACTTTGCAAGATGCATGCAATTCATTATTTAAATTCAGGAACGCAGTCTTTATTTTTAGATTTTTCTAGACAGCGATAATCAGTCTCTCTTGACGATCTGATCGAGGCAGTCTAGAAGCTGACGGACTTAGATAAGCGCGGACAGGTTCAAATCGATCGGCAATGTGCGGAGAACGTAGCGCGAATGGTCGGTGTACATTCCTGCTGTGCGTTCTCGACAAAGGATGGAATCGGGAAGCGATTAATCCTTTTGCTGAAAGCCGCTTTCTGTTGCAACAAATTTCCGGTGGCGGTTGTTGATTCTGCGGCAGAAAGTCGATGAATTGAAAGGAACTACCTTCTATAAAGTGAAATTAATTCTACGAAATTGTACTCGTGTATCTCTAAAACCGGAAATTACTTTTAAAATCATTAATTTTTATCATTTTTTAACAAAAAGACAAACTTATTTTTATATTCTGCTGTTGAAATCAAATATTTTTATTTTTCAGTAATATTTTTCTTCTCTTTAAGTTGATAGAAATTTCTCTTGATAAGATGAAATAAAAAAGGAAAATTAATCTTTAATACACTTTACTTTCTTTCTCTTTCAATTTTTGAAGAATTCTTATCAATTCTTTTTAATTTGCCTATTCTTTACAAAATCACAATGCAATTTACAATTTGTTCAATGAAAAAACAAGTGAAAAATTATAGAATTTAAATTTTTGTCAAACGTAATAAAAAATAGAAATTAATTCGTAATCGATTTAAATTAATTTAAACAGCCATAAATTATTCATAAATTGTTGGAGGTTTCAATTTACGTACATTTGCAATACACAATACAGAAATTAATAAAATATAATCATAAATTATAATAAGTTTCACTTAAATAAATCACAAATCAAAATTAATTTTTTTTTTTTGTAAAATAATAATGATTACGATGTACCAATATGCAACAATAATTGAAAATTTTGTTGGTTTTTAAGTTTCTTATAATTAATATCTTCTTCCAATGTAGGCGTCACACATTATATCAACTATATAATTATATACATCACTGAGGTTCTGATTATTAGCAGTGTCAAGTTTCATCTTTTGATTTTCTTTATATGTGAGGTAGATACTGGGCTAGGAAACTTGTCATATTTGGCATGTCCGCCAAAACCATCAAAAGTCATACCAACATTAGTCTTCTTAAATACATGTAAGAAAAATTATAAACACAAATACAGTCATGTATAAAAATAGAATAACTACATTAAATACAAAATAGAATAATTACATTAAATACAAATAAAAAATAGTTTACCTGATTTGATGCATGAAACTTCGATTTTTTGGCAAGTATGGAAGGAACTTTTAGATTACTATTAGATCTCTCCCTTTTCATACCATAATTCTTCATTGAGAAAAAATCTTGCGATTTTATATTTTCTGGAGTAATTTCGCTATCCTGTAACAAGTGTTAATTCCAAAAATCACAATACGAAATACAATGAAATAAATTAATGTAATTAAATAAGTTGTTTATAATTTACTTACTGAGTCTATAATAATACAACTATCATCTTTTTTTAGTCTTGGAGTGACATCAAGCATCGTTGTATTCTCGTTTATCTCAACAGATTTCATATCACAAGCCTGTACTTTCAAACTGTCTTGCTTCTCCACAGGCATATTTATATTAGAGGCAAATTTACACAAATTTTCTTGTACAACAAGAAGCTGATTTTGAAGATTTATTTTTTCACTTTCACAAATAATTAATTGTTCTTCCAATGCTCTAGAAATAACAGTAATGATAGTAATATAATGATGATAATATAATCTAGAAAAGACAAACTAAAAAAGTTATAATTTATTTTCAAATATACCTTCGTTTACTGCGTTCCTCTGACAAAGACTTAGATGTTGCCGAAACTCGCATTAATTCCTGTTGTAAAGTTTTAACTTTATCTCTTAGCTCCCTTTTTTTTTGTAAATCAGTATTCATATTCCTGAAAAATTAATTAAATTATATTATCATATTACTTGCAGCTGTATTAAATACATATATCTATAAACATACTTTTTCATTATTACTATGTATGTCTTGAGCTTGTCAATATCACATGTCATCGCCATTATATCATCTACTTCATCAATAGAAGAATCTAGCAAAGCTTGCAAGCTATAAAATTCATTTTTAATTGTAAGATTTAATATAATTTGTAAATAACATGTATGTTTTTTAAATATTAACAAAATTATTTAAAAAAAAAGAAAATACTTTTTTAAATCTTCATTTTTTTTCTTCAACTGTTCTATTTCTTTTTTATAAGTGTCTATATCTTGACATTCTCGTTTATAAAATTTAATTTGTTCCTTCAGTGCATGAATGGCACTATTTTTGCCATTTATTTCACTCTCTACTTTTCTAACTTCTTTTCTTAAACCAGCTGTTTGCATGTCCAACTTTTCTTTTATTTCTGTAAGATTATTGATTCTTTGGTCCCTTAATTGAAGTTGCAAAGTCAAATTATCGATTCTACTTTGTAGAAATGAAGGATCTTCTACGATGCTATCATTGTTTGAGAAATTGAAATAAATCCTATGTATCTTGCTTTCTGTAGTTCTCTCTCGACATTGTGGACAAGTCTTTGATCTATAAGAAAGCAATGCTTAATAAGGCTCATTATTTATAAATTCTTTAAATATATAATACACAAATTTTCAAAAATAGAATAAATATTGATATTATTATTATTATAAGTAAGAAAGGAAGAATCAAGGAATACAAATAGATAGAATAGAATTTTAGATACCATGAAAAATTACCTTTCAAGCCATTGTATTAAACATATATGATGAAAAATATGTCCACATGGAGTGTGAAAAACTTCATTGGACGGTACTAATAATTCGCTACAAATCACACACACTATATTCATTTTATCTAACTTGGAGAATTGACCTTGTATTTTCGATGAAAGAAAGGCTTATTTCAGATGTTTCAAAAAAACATTCGTCGAAATGAATCCATAAAAAATGACAAAATTCCTTGATATGTTTTGGGTCTGTTACGTCGATGTACGTATATTTTTGGTCCGCACTATTACTGAAGAAAATGTTACAATGAAAGATAAAATTCGAAAAAAAGAGTGTAACAATAAGTTTCACTGCGAGAGATGAACAATGTAAATATGCGCCAAAACATTAAAACACTTAAATAATGCCATCTGTGCTATATATTTCTCATCATTAAATGTTGTCTAAACTTTTCAGAATATGATAATATATCGACGAAGTACTGTTAAAAATTTTCAGTCGATAAATCTTAAAAATCACCTGGCACAAAAATTCAAAAATTCTAAAATAAACTTTTTTTTATATATACATTTCGGAATCTTATATATATATATATATATATATATATAGATATATATGTATGTATATTATAATTTCATAAATTATTTTTCTTTAATTATATTTTTAATGATTCTAATAACATTGCAAATATCGTTAGTTAAATGCTTTCTTTAAATAAAAAATTTTTACATTTTTTTGTAAATTAATTGCTTTACTTTCTACATAATGCAATAAAAGAGAAATATATTCTATAATATATATTTACAATATTTACACGGATATGTAGATCGTAATGTTAAACAACGCTATCGATTCCTGTGGATGTATACCTGCTTATATTAATCGTAATAATTAAAACACTGAAATATGTAGGTAAAGTATTTTATGTCACTGATCATTTCATAATAATAAAGCATATTATTCTGCATTGCATATTACTCTACTTCAGATATAATTCTATAAACAAATGTAATAAATAACAATAGAATAAACGTAATTTTATATAGTTTTTTCACAGCACTATCAATTTTTAACAAGATAATTTTAAGATCTATAACGATCTTAAAATGTCCCAACTTAATTAAATTTTATAATAAGATGAAAAGAGAGAGAAAGAAAAAGAGAGCGTAATGTTTAATTTTTGCACTGAAAGATCTTTTAGCGAGAGAGAGAATCTCATTAATAAAAATTTCTGTCTTTAAGAAATTCACACATATTTAAAGATAAATTTTGCAGAAATTTCATTATAGCATCAATTTATATTACTCGTTCACAGCTATACATCATTCACAGCTTGGAATCTTCTTCTTGCTTGTAAGAAAGATCAATTTTGACATTTTGCGCAGATTTCCGCTCCTCTAGATTACTCAAGTTTGGCGAACTCCTGGTTTGATTCATCATTGTGCTTATCGCGGGTATGTTATCGGTAGTTCTTCTGCGAAATTTTAATGATTTACCGGATAATCTCGGCCATTGAATGCCTTTCTTCTTCTTGGAATCGCTAGTCGATCGGTCTCTCTTCAGGTATTTCAGACTACTCGGACGACTCGATTCGCCCCCAATTATAGGCATATCAACCACTTCTGGAATTGGTAGATGCTGGCAGGAGTCTTTGCACGATGTCGGAGAACCGGAAGTATCATATTCTTCTTCCGCGTTGTCACAATCACAGATATCCGGCACGTCCTGCAACTTCTCCTCGATGAATGCCGAATTTACGACGCCTTCTTGATTTCTATCGCTCTGCGACGAGACGCTTGGTCGTCCTTCAGAATCCTCCATGGAGGATTGACGGAAACTCTTGAATGAATCCTTTTTCCAGGGACTACCCGCCTCGAGAACGATCGGGGTGGAAATCGGCGCCTGGATCGACGTCTGCGCGGAATGCGAAATATTTGTCGTGCTTGGCCAAGGATGCATGACTGACTTGGATGGTTTTGTTGCCGGGAAGAAGGATTTCCCGGCGCGAGACGCCGAGCCCTTCGCCAGGGCAGAGAATTTCCTGGCGGCCTCGATTATGACGTGTCGATGCTTCATTTCGAGCGGTTGCTCTTGCTCATCCAGTTGCACAACCGTTTCGGAACAATTGCCAGCCATCTTCGCAGGTGTTGCAGGGGACCCGCTGATCTGGCTGAAACAAACGAGTCTAACTTAATAGAGTTCCTGTATCGCATCATTTCGGATACACAAAGCTGTTAATTATTCACTCACAATTCAAGAATATAATGTTTTAAATGTATTTTTTATTGAACTTATTTTTTTTTTCTTTTACTGGGAAAAAAACGGGAAATTTGTAATATTTTATGATTAAAATAACTACGATTAATTATTTTATCATAATTATAATATTTAGTATGCGCTTTAATTATACTTGCTCATCCGTTTTAAAACAATTGCGAGCCAATCTTACCGCCTTTCGATCACTGGACTTTCGCTTGGATTTGCTAAACTGACGGTAGAAGTGCGAGGTGTCGGAATACTCTTGCATTCCTCCTCTTCCTCCAAAATTTCAGGCAGGAACATCATTTGTTTCTCTTCAGGTACCCTAAAAAATCAATAAATTTTAAATATAAAGCTGTATTCCTTTAAGATTCTTTAAGACAACTTGCTCGTTGAGAGAAATAAAGAGAGAAAAAGCAACTTCATATTAAAAATCAACAATCTTATAAATAAACTCAATCAGCTATAGCGTCAAATATTGTAAATTGTACATGTACAAAGTACTAACATCATATTTGCAACGCTACCGCGATAGGTTTTCTTCTTGTACGCCGCAGCAGCTTCCGTGTACGGCAAGCTCACATTTTCGGAGTCGTAATAAATGTCTTTGACGAGCGGCGGACAGCGATTCATCAGCGTATCCACTCCGAGAAACGATACCTAGTGTTTGCACATAAATACAACTACGCATAAAAGTACGACATTTCGAAAACAATCTTTAATGGATTTCTACCTTTATATGACGATCGATCAGCCAATTCAGCTCAAAATCTTCGTCATCATCTCCGAAGGGATTTATCAGCTGTTCGGCTACCTTCAACAGCCCCATAAAGAAAAAAAACTGCAAAATCGTAAAAATAGGCAAATATTTATCTATCTTTAATTGGAATTGCTTTTCGACACCATCAATGTATTGTCGGCCGATTAAGGCGACCGCAAAGAAGCTGTAAGTAGCGAGCGTCACCACTTGCGTGTACACCAATGGAATCGATACCCAGTCGTAGCTCCATAAGAGGCCGCATTTAGTCCGGAACTCGCTAAATTCCTGCAAATAAAATATACAAACAAGTACATGCTTAACAAGTACAAAAAAGGCTTTACATTTATTAATGCATTTGAACAATTAAATGCTTAGCAATTATCACGCCGCTAAAAAAGATTGAATCACAAAAATACAAATGATAAATTTGATTCAATTGTTATATTGAAAAAAAATCTGCTGGTAACTTTCCTTATATACGTCATACTCGCTGATCGATGAAGTTTATCGTGCATATTAAAATTGACTTTTGCTTGTAACGTGCAAACGCATAATGTGACTGAGACACGTATGCCTAATCGCAAAAAAATAAAAACGTAGGTTGATAAACCGCGACACGTAGGTTTATGGCTATTTCTAATCGGCTATATATCGACTCGTCGTCGCAGTAGATGCTCGTAAAACCTAATCGTTCTTGCGACCAAACGATTGACTTCCTTGGTCATATTTTTATACAATCATAACATATCATATACGCGGTGTTTCTAAAAGACAATTTAATAACTGAAAGAAACTATGTTTGATACAGACACCAATTATGCCTTTAAAAAGTTATAATATTTTAGACAATTTTATTTGCTTTATCAGTTGAGAAAAAATTATTGTATAATAGAAATTAGAAACAATTTTTATGACGGCATTAACGTCTTTAATTTTAACACACAACATTGATATAATATTATTATTCTTATTAATATTTATATAAAACATATTTTCTTTTTTTGTGCTTTGTTAAAATAATGAAAAAAATTTCTGTCGATTTATGAAAATGTTAAACAAATAAATGTAAGATACACATGAGGTTTTTATTCGTACCTCCATAATTAGTTTTAAACCTTGCGCGTCAGGTAGCCTGTGAGTCTTGCGTGCCTCCTTGAGAAGATTAACGAACCATGTACACGGTATCCAATAAGTATTAAACTCGCCACTTGGGACCGACTGGTACAATTCGAGTTCCAATGTGGTCATGAAACCTACAAGATGTTTATTAATTTTTAATCACGATGAGCACGATGATCGATAATCTTTTATTATGATTTACCAGAATCAACGACGTGCTCGAGAGTGGGGAATCGTCTCTTCACCGCCGAACTGATGGAACGTAGGACGAGTATCAGGGAGAGATTCAGGTAACGCATGAGAGCCCTGCGCAGCATCCGACTGTACTCGTCATTTCCGCTAATGTAGAGAGCCACGAGATGCATTACCCTACAGGAGATAAAGAAATAAAAATTACATTCGCTTTTCTTTTATATTTATTTTGGTAGTATTTGTTTCTCCCAAATTCAGTATAAGAGACAAGAAAATATCTAATGTTCTTCGCTGTTGAAAATTTAGGAATTAAATTGAAAATTTAAAGTGCATTGTTTAATAACTGCTTCCAAACCCACTTATCGGGCCACGGTATTGCCTTGTACTGCTTCCACCATCTCTGCGCCACATAGGATACATAAAACCCGAGTACAAAACTCAGTGGGATTAATTTGATTAAGGTATCGCAGTAAATGACAACTTGCTCGAACTCTCTGTAATATATTATATATTACAATAATTCTTAAAAGATTACTAGAAGAAATTAACAGTTTAAATTAAATTAGTTTTAAACGATAAATATGTGTGACAAGATAATTAAAATAATTAATAATAAATTTTATATGTATATATTTAGCTTATATATTAAGACAGATCGGAGTATCCACCTTTTTTGTGTAGCATTAAAAACATGGCGATAAAGTGCGGACAAGGCGCCAAAGAGAAGCAGATAAAGTAGTAATTCCCTGTAGATGAGCTTGTACAGGGAACCACGCCACATAAACAGAAGCCTGGTGAATCCACCGCTGGTGGAACTGGCAACCTCATACTGATAAGAGACCGTCATCTTTTATCCATTCAAGAACACCGTACCAATTTCTTTTCGTGAACGATGTGCTTGCGAGCACATTGTTAATCATACTTCCAGAAATTTTCGCCTACCGAACCTAAGAGCAATATTATACACTACATTCATAAACTGCAACATGTTTAGTCAATTGAAATACTTTTGAAAGAAGTTGTACAAGAGATTTTATAAACAATATTAAAATTTACTTATTATAAATTCGTAAATTAATTTATTTTGATAAGTAATTTTTTATAAGCTAATTTATATAGAACAGAATAAAATAGACAAAAAAAGAGATAAGCTTCCCAAATTTTTTTTTTGAATCTTGTTTCAATATAAATGTTCGAAAATTTTATTTCTGAATACATACATATACATATTTCACCTAAGTAATTTCTAATTTAAGATGGACCAGCTATTATGCCGAAATGGGCTCGTATCCTAACGTAGGATGTTTGAAACGGATTGTTCCAAACACTAACCATTTTGAAACAACTTATCATCGGAAGATTTCTCTGTAAGCTATTAATACATAAATAATGTTTATTAATATGTTATATATTTATATACGTTATGTTATATATATATATATATATATATATATATATATATATATACATTTTTATATTTAAAATTTTTATTGTTCAATTACGTACCAACTGCAGACGAATGCTAGCTCAATTTTCAGGTATAACAATCAAACAGTTAAAAAATTCCTGCAATTAATGAATAATTATTTAAAATACACATATGGTTGTGAAAGTAATAGTTCCTTTTTAGATTAAAAATATATTAAACATAGTGTATATATGTGTATGTGTGTGTGTGGGTGTGTGGGTGTGGGTATATATTGTATATACAGTGTGTCCCATTTTAAATAATGCATTTTGATATCTTTTTTGTAACTCGTTATAGACAAAAAATTTTCAGACAACAGTTGATAGTTTCAAAGGAAACATAAGATGGTGGCAATTATTTGACCTTGGATAATCGTTTGAAACTCACGTAAAGGTCATCTTCAATTTCTTAAACGAAACGTCCTATTTTTGCATATTCTTGTAGCTTTTCAAGAGTTTCAAAAGCTTTTCAAAACACAACAATAAAATATTTTTCAAATTATTCTATATTTTATTATCTATATTCTGATTCATATTTTGATATCCTGTAAAATATTTAGTTTTTGATATTCTTACCATAATATTTTTAAGTACAGAATAATAAAACAAATCAGTTGGTATGAAAAAATAATTGTTTTTAAGAAAATATGTAATTATTTACAATATATTTTTATTAAAAATAATTATTTATTTTTTCACACCAATTGATTCATCTCATTATTCTATACATATAAGTATTATCAAAAACGATGTTTTATATTTTGTCAAAAAGATGTTTTATATTTTGTATCAAAATATGATATAGAATAAAATCTAGACTAACTCTTAAAAATACTTAATAAAAAAAATACTTTGTTATAATATTATCGTGTATATATGTGTAATATACAGGGTGTCCCGAAACTTTTGATATACCCGAAGTGTGAAGGTAGATTGGATCAAATTGAATCAAAAAGTCCTGTACCATTTTCCTCTATAACGCTTCAAAAAGAAGTTATTATTGAGTACAGTCTGACTAATCAGCGCCGATCTTTAACCGGACATACGTCAGTGAGCTGCACGCCTGGTAGTGGTGCGCCGCTGTAACAGCTGAACGCTCACGCACACTATCAGGCGCGTGGCTTACCAACGTGCGCTTGACTAAAGATTGGCGATGATTGGCCAGACTTTACTCAATAATAACTCTTTTATTAAGCATTATACAAAAAAATGGTACAGGACTTTTTGATTCAGTTTGGCCTAATCTACCTTCACACTTCGAGTGTGTCAAAAATTTCGGGACACCCTGTATATATATATATATATATGATATATATAGAATAATTATATATAGAATAATGAGACAAATCAATTGATATAAAGAAAATAATTGTTTTTAAGAAAAAGTATATAATTATTTATAATATATTTTTATTAAAAACAATTATTTATTTTTTATACTAATTGATTTATATATATATATATATATATATATATATATATATATATATGTTTTTAATAAAAATATATTGTAAATAATTACATACTTTTTCTTAAAAACAATTATTTTCTTTATATCAATTGATTTGTCTCATTATTCTATATATAAAGGTATTACGATAAGAATATCAAAAACTAAATATTTTACAAGATATTTTATTTTTTATATCAAAATACATCAGATTAAGATATAAAATAAATCAAAAAATATTTAATGAATAAATACTTTAGTACAGTTTTGGAAAGATCTCGAGAAGGACTATAAGAATATATGTAATAAAAAATAGAGCTTTTCAGTTAAAAAAAAGAAGTTGGAGTGACCCCTAAATTTCATCTCAAGATCAGATTCAAGGCCACCATCAAGTATCTCTCTCTAAACCCTACAACTTTTATTTTAAACATTTTTTAAATAAATTATTTTTTTTTGAGATAATTATTGTTTAGGAACTTTTGCCACGTACTGTATACTATCACGTCTTAATCTGCCAGACTACTGTACTTTATAATACATAGAGCATTCACACAAATATCTGTTTTTGTCAACAAGCTATAACACCGCTTTTATCGTATGTCTAATATAGCGAGCTGTGTATCATTGTCGAAGTTTAAGCATGAGTTGTGCCAATAGACAATTAATTTAGCTCATTGAAAACGCAATTTCGTGATTTTTCTACGGACGACACGTGGAATATATATATCTTTCGGTTTTAATCTTGTCTAAAATGATCGTATGTGAAGCTGTTAAATATAGGTTTACAATAATTTACAGCGCCAAACCAAATCGTTCGAGCAAAGCGATCCATCAAAAAGAATTCATTTAAGAGAAACGACGATTTTCTCGAGATCCAAGATCATTGCGGTGACATTGGTAATATGCACGATCACATCATTCGCTAGAAATATCCGAGATGCAAAACCTCGACTAAAAACGGAGTAACCTAGGCTTAGATATTGTATCCGTTTATACTCCAATGCTTTTCCAATCAAGGTCGCAGTTCAACCACAACTGTATAAAAGATTTATCGTATTTACTGTATAAAAGATTTCGCTCCATAAAGATAAGACTAATAAAGCCAAGGCGAATAAAGTCATCTCATTATGACATTATAAAACTCCCGCTATTTCACAAACATTTAAATTTCATTAGCGAATACAAGGCAAATATAAAGACATTATGAGACTCCAGCTAATTAACAAATACTCAAATTTCATCAGCGAATATGAGGAAAATAAAAAGTTCCACGTGGTATGTAAAAAGAATTTTTTTGTGATTAAGTATTTATTTAATTAACTTTGACCAAATTAATGTTGCATTAATTTCATTACGAATATTTACTGATTTGGCGATTTGGATCTATCTCTTGGATCTATCATTCTCGGCGCTTTATATGCGCATTTCGTCATAGCTATGAGCTGGACGGAGTTTCAGATTACATCATATGCAATATGACGCCAAAAACAATTGCACACGTCATAAGTGAAACGTCATCGGCTAACTGCAAATGGTGACTGAAGATTACCGGCGTGACTGCATTTTTTTCTGTCGCGGCTCATCATAAATAATGTCTAATAGCAACGTTTGTCTCGGGAAACGCGCCAGTAATGCGACGATAAATATAACTTTGGGTGTTAAAGTAACCACGAGGTGTCTGGGTAAACACACGATTTGCACGAGATTTTCGCGCGATCTTTGCGGCTGCACTTCAGGATGCACCTTGTCGATCGATGCCTCGAAGATGCATCGCGAAACGCAGCCAGAACGATACAGCGGCAATTGCCATCGTGTGCTTGGCATTAATTATCATCATTTGGCTTTTTAAAACTTTTCAAATATCTGAGAATAAAAGACAATCTGAAATCTCTTGCAATTTTTACTATCGTTAATTTTTATGCTATATATAAATATTTTCAAGTATATAAAAAAAAAATAAATTTTATTTTATACGAGAAACGCAATATCATAGTAATTGCAATATATTTCTACTTCTTTAAAAAAATTTTTAGGCTTATATATGTATACATTACACTTAAAATATTAATCTAATTGTAATAATTTTTTTATTTGATATTTATATGTATTTGCGTATAAGTGCATGTTTCAAATCTAAAAATTTCTTTATTTAATTTATATTTACGTAAAAACTTGTCATACATATAAATTAATTATAAAAAAATTTTTTTAAATGTGCTTCGGACTTATATATAACTGCGTTTATTATAATTAAAAACTTTTTATAAATTTGAATTAATAATTAAAAATAAAACTCAATATTAAGACAATCAACGTTTTATTATTTGACTTTAAGTACTAATACTCACTGAAGAATAACTTTTATTGTCAGCGGATCTATAATAAAATAACGTATAATAATTTAACCATTTTATGACGTTAGATCATCTGATCAACGCAGACATATCGCACGTATTTTTTTTTCACATTTAATGAAATCATGATCTCCATCGGCACGCGTGGCATCTCTTTGCCAACGAGCTATATAATATAAAGTAGGTGAGATAAATCGCGTCGCGTTTTTGGCTCAAGTATATTCGATTCCATGAATAGATGTATCTTGTAATAGTTTCATTTTTAATCGTTTGTATACCATATAATGCTGATGCATCACGAACACTCCGTTAATAATACGCGTAAGGAATAACGCGTTGCCGAATCGTCTTATGGATGCATTATATTTCCGCGCGACCTTACCCAGAATATCCGCGACGAAAACCGCGATTATGGACAAAATGCGGAATTTAAAAATTCTTCTTGAAGAAAGGACCTCTTACGCTATAAATTTAGATTTTGATTAAAGACTGAGTTTATCATTCAATATAATACTTGTTAGCAACAGAATAAAATTATTATACATATATAATAATTTTTTAAATAAAATTGTTGAAAATATTATGTTAATATTTTTTCTACGTAAACATTATTAAAAATAAATAATTAATTTTTTCAAACGTGTTTATCGTATTGTATATAGATAAATTTATTTGTAAAATAAACACAAAAAGAAAGAGAGAGAAAAGAGAGAGAGAGAGAGAGAGAGAGAGAGAGAGAGAGAGAAACATGCAGTTAAAATGTAAATATAATGTTGAGAATAAAAAGTTTAATAAATCATTTCTTTTAATTGTTTCAAAAATAGAAATATATTGGCCTTAAACTTTACATTAAAAAATTACATTTTTTATAATGTTAAATAATAAGAGCATAATATTAATTATTTATTTAATATGCAAATATAACATAATATTATTAATTTAAACTGGTGGCAAATGGTGGAGTTTTAAATTAAGAATTTATTAAAAATTAACGTTATGTTGTTTTATCATTTTTTTAGACATTATGCATCAATTACGCGGAGTTTTATGTAATTTGTGTGTTATTAGTTAAATAATTAAAGAATTAAAAATTTAATTATTTAATCTTAACAGTATGTGCGGTTAAGAAAAATAAAATTTTGAATATCAATTAAGAACATGGTTAGATTTGCTTTAACACAAAGTATGTGAATATACATTGTTATAAATTTTATCCAAGTGAAATATAAAAATATTATTTTTTAACATTTTATTTATAAGTAACTTATGCAAATTTCTAGCGCGTGAATAACGTGCACTTGGTGAATTATTTATAACACATGATTGTAAAACCAGACATCACGATTTAAGTCTTGGAGTCCATGTTGCATTGATAATAAATGCACGCCGAAAAGTAAATATTCTCGTAAATATTTATAACTTCGCGGAAGCGAACGCTAGATTATCAATAAATAAATTATTTTGAAACCTTTCCGCAAATAAGTATATTTTTACGCGCATTCAATTTAATCTTATTACAAATATCTTAATTTTGTCTCACATTTTAAATATAATTTACTGTATTATTTCAGTAATATAAGAAAAGAGTAATTATAGTACTTTTCATATATATATATATATATATATATATATATATATATATATATATATCAATATGTTTTTCTATTGTCATGCAAGATAGACTGAAAAATTAAAGACTTGATAATCTTGACTCACCGTGTAAAATACTTTATCAGTTGTAACTAATGCATTTGTTATCTTCTTTCTTGCATAAGATCATTTTTCATCGCACACAATGCGAATATCTGCTCACCGTATTCGTATTTGTGCATTGTCAGTTTAAATCAGATAAATTGAATGACCGATATCGATGTTCTTTCCGGTTGTATAATTTACGAAATTAGCTGGCTAAAGCAGCTGCCAATTCAAATATGAGCGACATGAGAATTAATGATCTTCGTCCACAATTAATAATTTCTGCACAATTTTTTTCCATTATTAATAATTTCTGAATTCAATTTCTCTCTTTAATTTTTCTCACTTCTCTTTCTCTGTAAGGACACTTTTTAAAAATAAATATTCTCTTCACTTATCAAAACACTAAATTTAGAGCTTATTTAACAATCTTTTTCAATTATATTTTTTCATGACAAATCACATATATAGTCTAAAATTAACATATGGTTATTTCTAAGTATATGCCGTGTTGCTAATAAATCACAAAATACAATAAAAAATTGTTTAACTCTAATATCTTTTTAATATTAAAATGACGATAATGTATATAATTTGAAACCTCAGTCTCGGTAGAAAATTAATAACGTTTAAAATATCTTCTCTTCGCCGGCATATCTCGAATGCACATTTTATCATTCAGTCGATATATTTTCTCGTTTTTTATTTGTAATTTTTCTTAAGAATAGGCGATCCAAATATTTCAAAGTTCTTCATAAACGCATTCAAGGAACCCAAACCAAGACGATTGCACCAGAAATAATTTTCACTTGACAATGGCGATCGATGATGAAAACCATCGCGAAGCAGTTTTGCCGAGAATCACAAATCAAAAACTTATCAATGTGTGTGAAAACAAGTGAGGATCGCGATTTTAGATGTATCGAAGGGAGACATTATCACGTGGGTGCGCACTTGGCGCTCGTCGATGACGAACTGGTCGTCGCGAGTAAATGCATGGCATACTCTCGTATGGGCGACGGGATATTAAACATTGCAGTTGGGCGCGATCGCGATCCGATGGCAGTTGCCCAAGATCTAAAAAGGGCCGAATGTCAAGCTCACGCACGTAAATTGCACGTGAGTTTTTGCGGGGGCGCCCAACGCGGACTCACCCTCCGAATCAACCCTATCGCTTTACAAAAGAAGTGTATCGTGTCTCTCTGCCTCTTCAGGATGATGGATGAGAGAGAAATTAAGCGTTTTCGATTCGCGCAATTCAGTCCGAGCGCAAATAATGCTATAAATTCAAGATGCGTGAAAGAAATATCCAAAAAATATCAGAAATATTAGAAAATGTTTTTTAAATGTTATTTATAATTTCTAAACTCTTATAGTGTCTAAATTAATGAAGACCAATCTTCATGCTTTCAAAATTCAATTTTTTATGTTTCAAAATATTTATGCATAATTGTAAAAGTTAAAATATTATATTGGATTAGATATGTATGCGTGTATATATATTGTATATATAGATATACATACATACATACATATATGTATATACATACATATACTGGGTGGCACATAAAATGTTACAAGCCAATAACTCTAAAAATATTTGCCGAATCGAAAAGTTGTTCATGAAAAAATTTTATGTCGAGAAATCTTCCTAACTACGTAAACAAGTCTCCACCTTCAAGGAGGTGAGGAATAATTTCATAATTTCATATTCTCCCTATAAAATATTACATATTTAGATTTTATAGGAAAAAACAAGTAAATTTTATCTAAAACATTTGTTTGAAAAATATTTCTATCAAAAGTTATAAGCATTTAAACTTTAAAATAGAGTGCTTTAAAACTAATAGAAAGATCATAGCTTTCCTGTTTTTTTTTTACTTTACTAAATGTTTGAACTGTTGTCCATCTAAACATTTATTTTAAGCCTTCTATAAAATTTTGTTTAATTCTAAACAACATTTCTGGGATCATGCTAGCGCATGCATCATTTAAATACGCTTTATTTTAAAGTTTAAATGCTTATATCTTTTGACAAAAGCACTTTTCGAACAAATAAAATTTACTATTCCAGATAAAATTTACTTGTTTTTTAAATAAATCTTTCAATTTTCTAGAAATAATAGCAGTATCATAATAGTAATATAATGATGATAATATAATCTAAAAATAAACTGAAAAAATGATAATTTATTTTTAGATATATATTATCTTTTAATGCTTTTTCCGATAAAGATTTAGATGTTGCAGAAATTTGCATTAATTCTTGTTGTAAAGTTAAAACTTTACCTCTTAGCTCTCTTTCTTTTTGCAAATCAATACTCCTAATTGATATTCAAATCGATATTCCTAAAAAATATATTAATTAAATTATATTTCCGTATATTACTTGCATTTCTATATCAAATCCATATATATATATATATATATATATATATATATATATATATTATTTTTACAAAAATATTTTTTTGATATTTGCAAATCTAAATGTTTCTTTTAAATTTTTCTACAAAATACTATTTAAAAAAAAGTGTGAATTAAATGTAATATTATCCTTATATGATAAAGTTGCATTTTTGGAGGCACATCAAAAATGCAACTTTATCATATAAGGATAATATTACATTTAATTCATACAACACACTTTTTAAGCATATATTGATTAACTGCAAAATAGAACATTTCTTAAATTTTTAGAAATTAGGTAATCAATACGCTTAAGGGTTTGATCATGCTGATTGCTTGACATATAGGTTTATTTTTAAAAATTTGTAAATTCTTTCTTTTCTATTTTTTTTTTCTATTAGTGAGGAAATAACGGTGAGTCGAAAAAAAAAATCGTTATCATAGAAATTTGACAAGAAAAAAATTAATAAAAAAGTAATTAATCAACTCATCACAAAAATCGTATGCTACATTGTAGCCACACTATTCACGAATAAGCAAAAATTTTTTCTTTTGTTTTCAGATTTATTATAACTGAAATAAATTTACTGCCGTGGAGCTACGCGCGTGGACCTCCACCACAACAGTTGCAGCGCCGCCATTTTAAAATATTTTTTGTTAAAACTTATAAGAAACACTCTTAAAACCTTAATCTACTATGTGGCCAAAAATAAATAAATTTTTTTTATACTTTCAAATTTACAGATTTTTAAAAATAAGCCCAATTTTCTAGCGGTCAGAGTGGTCAGACCCCTTAAGGTTGTCTCGCTTATTGACTCTACTCGACTCTGGGTCGAGTCGAATCAGATCTCAAGTTCGATTTGAAACTCAATGACTCTAAACTATCATGGCGGAAAGCGGTTTATGATTGGTTTCGTGATTCATAACCTCCATCAAAGAGTTTTTAACATTATTATTTATCATATTTTCATTATTACTATTTAATAATGTTAAAGACTCTTTGATAGAGGTTATGAATTACGAAACCAATCATAAACCGCTTTCCGCCATGATAGTTTAGAGTCATTGAGTTTCAAATCGAACTTGAAATCTGACTCGACTCCGACCCAGAGTCGTATAGAGTCAACAAATCGAATACTATTACTTCATGGCTGATTCGTAGTATGTCGCAGCCATATTGAATTTCTGCCCCACTCTATATATTGATAGACAGAGACACATAGGTTGCGTTCCGTTTCATGCATAGAGTGTATAGATCGTTTGGAAATCTATAATATATGTTACGTGAACTATAGATTTTCAGGCGATCTATGCGCTCAATGCGTGAAATGGAACGCAGCCCTTGTCTGTGAAAGCATGTTGTCTTTTTCTAAAGTTTGTACATCGATATAGTCAAACGCGCAGTCTATACTTACTATGTCTATGGTTTTAACGTTGATTCAAAGTATAAAATTTTGTATTGTTAAGGCCATTGTACGTTAAAAAATTTTAGTCGTACTTATAAGGCCGTAAGAAAATTGACCAATCACAATCAAACATTCTAAACATAATAAGAATGTTTGAACTGTGATTGGTTGATTTACTTACGGCTTTACGATTACGACTAAAATTTGTTAACGTGCAATGACCTTTACTGTCGCAAGACAACAACCTTTGTCAGTACGACAAAGTTTGTCGTACGACAAATGTAATATTGGCTTATAGCGTTAGACGGATTTAACAATTGAACATCGTCTTATCAACACTCGACGTTAATTTGTTGGTTTTAAAAGTAAAAACCAATCACCTTCAAGCTTCCAGCCAACGATCTACACAGTAATTAAACTTACAAGTCTTGAAAAGAATTAGCTTAATTTGCTCTTTTATAATATGTATTTTTCATAATTTGCGCCAATTTATCTTTTTTATAAATAAGTTAATAACAAAAACAAAAATTATTAGAATTTGTAGGTTTGTAGGGTCTCAAAGTACAAAAAAATTACTTTATTTTTATTTGAATCTGCATCTTTGAAATTTAATTATATCTACAAAAGAGAGAAGAAGAAGAAGAACATATAATTAAATATCTACAATATTTATTGCGCACACTCTTTTAATTATGCGTTTTGCGAGATGTCAAGAAATTGTGCGCATGCACAAAAGTATTTAGTGCCTGCACAACACAGAATGATTATATAAAGTAATTATTTATTTTTTTCTTAATTAAATACTGTAGATATAATTAAATTTCAAAGATGCAGATTCAAATAAAAATAAAGTAATTTTTTTGTACTTTGAGAACCTACAAACCTACAAATTCTAATAATTTTTGTTTTTGTTATTAACTTATTTATAAAAAAGGTAAATTGGCGCAAATTATGAAAAATACATATTATAAAAAGCAAATTAAGCTAATTCTTTTCAAGACTTGTAAGTTTAATTACTGTGTAGATCGTTGGCTGGAAGCTTGAAAGTGATTGGTTTTTACTTTTAGAACCAACAAATTAACGTCGAGTGTTGATAAGACGATGTTCAATTGTTAAATCCGTTTATTAAATGATTATTAAATGAATTTGTTTTGATTATTAAAAAATAAATAATTATTTATTTTTTTAAAAAATAAATATTGTAGATATTGGTTTTTAAAGGTGGAACAAATTCAAACAAAAATGGTGCAATTTTTCTGTATTTTGAGAATCTACAAATTCTAATAATTTTTGCTTATATTGACATTTATTGTTATTAACTTTATCATTTATTCATAAAAAAGTAAAATAGAGTTAATTATAAAAAATACATATGAAAGAGCAAATTAAGCTGAATATTTTCGTACATCAAAAGTTTTAAATTAATACTGGATATATTAGGTCGCTAACTGGAAGCTTGAAGTGAACTGATCATGTTTGATTGCTATATTATTGATTCCACTGAATACACTCAATATTAAAAAAAAAAGAATAAAAAAGTGAATTATGACATCAACTTGTAACTTATTTATAAATCTGATCACAATGACTGCGTTCAGCAAAGAAAATGCTCATTTATCGTCTTATCGATACTATACATTGATTTGTTGGTTCTAAAAGTAAAAGCCAATCACGTTCGATTGCTACTGCAATGATTTTGAGCGGTTTTCTCTATTAAACGCGGTCGGCATTACCGATAACATAGAAGATGTTTACTGACGTTCTCTGAAGGTAATACAGAAGCAGTTTGAAACTTTATATATATATATATATATATATATATATATATATATATAAATTGCACACTCATTTTTGTCAATTTTTGTCGATATATAGCTCAGAGAGTCTCTCTGTATAGCTATGATAACTAGCCAAAGGCCCGCACGAAGGCGGGACCGATTTCCGTGCAACACACTTTGCCCCTTACCGACTTACTTTGTCCCTAGTTTGAGTCTGGGCTAAATTCTGTTGACTTTACCAAAAGACTTTGCTCCTGGTTTGAGTCCCGGCTAAATTCCTTTGATTTTATCAACAGATTTTGGCCCTGGTGCGAGTCCAGGCTAATTCATCATGAGACGAATGAAATGTGAGAGAGACTTGCCTCTTATTGTCTCGCTCGCTCCTGAGACAATGACAAGAGTGAGCGAGACAATGACAAAAGTAAGCGAGAGAAAAATAGCAACGTGAAAAAAAGATTCGAGGATCAAGATCGAGATTTTATGAATGTTGCTATTTCTCTTTTGTTCACTCCTGTGATTGTCTCGCTCACTCTTATTATTATTTTATTATCAGAAGCGAATGAGACAATAATAAGAGCGAGTGAAAAAAAGGATGGCAAAGACTCGATTTTCGTATCTTCTTTGGACATTGCTATTTTCCTCTTGCTTGCTTCTGTAAGTGTCTCAATCCTATATTGTCTTACTCGCATTCATATATTCGTCTTGCTCACTCTCAAATTATCTCGTTCGCTACAAGCTTATTGCCGACAAGTGACCGATGAAAAACTAAGACAATTTGTAAAAGAGATAAATATTAAACAATAAAAATTTATTATTAATTTATTATTAATAAAATTTTATAATTATTTTTATTGTTTATCAGTGATATATTTACAGATATAAAAAAATTACACACACACACACACACGCACACGAGCGCACGCACGCACGCACGCACGCGTGTAAAATATATCTTATAAGATATATATTATTATCTATACCTATTATCTATATCTATTATTATCTTATAAGATATATACTATTATCATTATGTTTAATTTTAAAATATCGCCAGTAGATAAATTAATAGACAAGTGTTTATACGACCAAACTGGCAATTTATTGTTTGATTGTTCTATCACAACGTTTCGACCATATGGTTTTGGTCCTTATCAGGTAAAACTAAAATAACAATACTATAAATAATAATAGTCAAGTTACAATGAAATAAATAGAATTATGTACCTACGTTATAATTAAAAAGTAGAAAGAGAAAAATCGAAATGTCAAACTGACATTGTGTCAACCACTATGTTTGGAATACTGAGAACGACTAAACGACCTTTATTAATTTATCGTATATGTAGTTTAAATTCTCTGTATCTTTTTGGGAGTTAATAGTGTTGTCAAATTTTTTAATAAAAAACATTTCAGCTATTTCTCTCTTTCTTACATGTTTTTCGTTATGCAGAATATAAGGCGCTGTCCAATCGAAGTCATGATCAAATTCTAATTTATGTTTGCTAATTACAGATAGACTGCTTGCGTGCATTTTTATGTTATTAAAATGTTCCTTGACCCGGGTGCCTAAGTGTTTGTCTGGCCAATATACGAAGTGCTACAATTCTTACAATTTATTTTATAAACAACCTCCGTTCTGTTGCTAATAGGCAATCCATCTTTGCCACGTTTAATCAGTGAATTTAATTTTTTAGGTATATTGTAGACCACTGTAAATCCCATATTTTTAAGCAACCGACCAATATCGTCACTCAAGCCTTCGACAAACGGTAGTGCAATGTAGGAGGACTTGTCTGTACTACTTTCCCCATTACCCGGAAAGATTACTTGGAAAAAATG
Organism: Cataglyphis hispanica; assembly: GCF_021464435.1. Taxonomy (NCBI): domain Eukaryota; kingdom Metazoa; phylum Arthropoda; class Insecta; order Hymenoptera; family Formicidae; genus Cataglyphis; species Cataglyphis hispanica. The sequence goes on along the minus strand of NC_065962.1, from coordinate 5,309,118 downwards.
GAATATATATTAAATGATCGATCTACGTACAAAAAATTGAACAAAGATCCAAGTAGACAATTAACCTGCAGAATTAATTTACTTATTAAATCTTGGCGTGACAATGGCTTAATAGATGAGACCACATACAAACATTTAAACATCATGAACGAGAATTCGCCACGATGTTATGGATTGCCAAAGATCCATAAAACTGGTTTCCCATTACGTATCATTGTATCGTCATTGAGCAGTCCGTTGTATAATATATCGAAGTACATACATGATATTTTACATAATTCGAATTTGCAACCGAAATCTCACATAAAAGACGATTGGTCATTTGCTGCTGATATGAAAGAGAAATTTATTAATGATGACAAAATAATGATATCACTTGATGTTACTGCATTATTTACTATCATTCCTAAAGAGTTAGTTTTGCGCGCTATCGAAAAACGTTGGAATGACATTGCTTCAAACACAAAATTTAATTTGCCCCAATTTTTATATGCACTGGAAGTTATTCTCGATTCGACTAGTTTTTCTTTTAACGGAAAGTTTTATGAACAGATCTTTGGCAGTCCTATGGGGTCTCCGTTATCACTTATTTTAGAGATATTGTGATGGATGATTTGGAGACACATTGTTTGAGTTTACTTAGTTTTGCGGTTCCTGTGTATTATAGATACGTAGATGATATTTTTGCTATTGTTCCACGTGCAAAGGTTGACGAGATTTATTTGATTTTCAATAGTTATCACCAACGTTTAAAATTCACGCATGAAATAAAGTCAGATTCATGTATCAACTTTTTGAACACCAGTGTTATTCCGTTCCAACGGAAAAATTTTAACAAACTGGTATAGAAAACCTACTTATTCCAATAGATACATAAATTTTTATTCGAACCATCCTTTTAAATATAAGCTGAACACCATTTTTAATCTCGTTGACCATGCTATTTTACTGTCTGACGATCAGTTTCAAAAAAACATTGATGTCGTGAAGCAGATCTTGCTTAATAATTGTTTTCCGACACACGTTATAAATCGTTATATTTATAAGAGACTTAATTTTTTGAAACACCGGGGTAATAGCATTCCAGGTAATGGAGAAAGTAGTACAGACAAACCCTCCTACATTGCACTACCGTTTGTCGAAGGCTTGAGTGACGATATTGATCGGTTGCTTAAAAATATGGGATTTACAGTGGTCTACAATATACCTAAAAAATTAAATTCACTGATTAAACGTGGCAAAGATAGATTGCCTATTAGCAACAGAACGGAATTGTTTATAAAATAAAGTGTAAGAATTGTAGCGCTTCGTATATTGGCCAAACAAAAAGACACTTAGGCACCCGGGTCAAGGAACATTTTAATAATATAAAAATGCACGCAAGCAGTCTATCTGTAATTAGCAAACATAAATTAGAATTTGATCATGACTTCGATTGGTCAGCGCTTGATATTCTGCATAACGAAAGACATGTAAGAAAGAGAGAAATAGCTGAAATTTTTTATTAAAAAATTTGACAACACTATTAACTCCCAAAAAGATACAGAGAATTTAAACTACATATACGATAAGTTAATAAAGGTCGTTTAGTTGTTCTCAGTATTCCAAACATAGTGGTTGACACAATGTCAGGTTGACATTTCGATTTTTCTCTTTCTACTTTTTAATTATAACGTAGGTACATAATTCTATTTATTTCATTGTAACTTGACTATTATTATTTATAGTATTGTTATTTTAGTTTCACTTGATAAGAACCAAAACCATATGGTCGAAACGTTGTGATAGAACAATCAAACAATAAATTGCCAGTTTGGTCGTATAAACACTTATCTATATATTATTATATTAGGATTCCTTTGATTTGCAAAATATATCTTGTAAAATATATATAATTATATAAAAATATATGATATAATATGCAAATAATTTTCATATAGCATGCAATGTTGTATAGACAAAACTGGATCCATATGTTTACGATCCGAGCACGCCAAGTTTTTATATTTTGCTTTGTAAGTTTGTTTTGCGAGCATTTTATGCCCCGACTTAGAGTTTACGAAAAATTTTTTTTTGAATTATATTTTCTATAACATATACTTTGTAAATTAAAAGAATTTTAATTGCTTTTAACATTAACAATGTAATTTGTGATATACTATTCAAAATTAAACTTTTATTTCGGAAATCATTCTGTTAATAAAAATAAAATGCGTTTTAATTTTAAGGTGAGAATCTGTCTAAATCTAAAATATTTTTATAAAAATTGATTTTGACAAATAATATTTCAAATTGCAAATCCTCGCAAACATAATTGCTTCTAATTACTTGGCTAGTTAACTATCTTTATACAATATCATTACTTTTTGTAAAAAATCATATTTAAACTTTTTGTTACATACAAGTTACAACTTTTTTATATACTTGACGTACTTTTTTTACTTTTGTAAAGTTTTTTTAAAAAGATTTTATTACTTTTTGTAATAACTATTTTTTATAAAATTTTATATTTTTGCAAAAAATATGTATGCATTTTTAACATTTCTAGGTCAATTGCGCTTCCAAATCATTTATTAATTGCCATTTGGTTACTTTTAGCACAAACTATATTTGTGTATTGTCCATCAATTAAACTTTTGCCTTGATGAAAAATTTTACTAATAACTTTATATATATTTGCACCGATAGATATCTTTTCTGTAGGTATAGCTTTAACTTTTATGTCTTTTATTTTAATAGTTTCAATATCACTAATTTTAAATAATAATAATTGCAAGATGATATTTCCTGTTATTATTATATCAGTTTTTTCAAGTACAGAGATAGCATCACAATTAATACATATTTTTTCAATATTTTTCCAACGTGAATAATTATTTTGTATTAATTCTTGTAAAGTATATAATTTTTTCAAATTTTCAGGTAGTTTAAGTAATAATATATGAAGTAGTTATATAATTTTATATGATTTTTTGTGTTTGTATAATTGTATACCTTATCGTAAAGTTATATTTAATTGGTGCTCAATTACACTCGTTATATTATCTATATTATTAATAAGATGTTTGATAAATTCACTAACATATTGCTGAATATTTTCAAGATATTGATGACTTGCCAATTGACGTATTGGCATTATATTAATATTTTTATTCTTTGATACATAACAATCAATAAATTTTTTTATAATATTTGTACGTTCAAGGCATAACAATAATTTTCTGAGCGTATAAGAATGAAATATACAATGAAATATAAAGTGAAACATTAACATAACAAGATATATTATCGACATTTGATAGTCCTCTTACATCCCATAAAGTATAATCATTAATATTTTTATCATCAAGTTGACATTACAAAATATTCTTTGATACTGCCCAAGTTGTATCACGAACTTTGCGGATACGTTGTTTCAAAATATTAATATTTAAAAGATCTGGCCGATATTGTGTTCGCAATCTGTTATATTTTATTATAGCAAAAATATTTACAATTCATTCTTAAAATATTAGTGATTTTTACATTATAAAATATTATTAAACTTTACATATAATATTAAAATATATATTTTTAAATATATATTTAACTTCTGACATATATGATAGCGGTTATAATATAATGTAAATGGATATTTTTATTACTTGTATTTTTCTATTTTTCCGCGATTATAACTATATTATGCATTATATACGTATGCACGAATAACTCAGCGAGCAAGGCTCGCTCGGTATTATTTTCTCGTAATCAGGGCCTGCGTCCTCGCTGGTATCTCGCCGAGCAGTGCCGAACGATCGTCCTGCGGGAGATACGCCGGCGCGATAAATTGCAAATAGGTGCTTCTGCGTTCCACAGGGCCGTCCTTCGGGCCTCGCGGTCCTTGTGATTCTTGCTGTATGGGTGATTAATTCGCCCCATAATCAAAATTGTTCTTTGTCAGAGAGGTGCGTGCTCCTCGGCAGCGTCCGGGTGGCACCAGCTTCTATTTCCTTAAATAGTTCCTGGGATTGAACCCTCTTTTCGCCTCGTTGTTCGGACTCTCTCGCTTCGTGCGGGTGGAGCGGTCATCGTCGGATTCCTCCGGTCCTCCGCTTCTTCTTTCCTGCCAAATACAAATATTAAACGGCTTTAATATGGCTTTAAAACGACCGACTGGAGATGCATTTCTGTGCTGTAAATTTTTTATATGAAGCGACTACAATCTGGCGGTCCCCGCTCTCCCCTCGCCTCGGACAATCGCTCACGGCCGTTTCTTCTCCTATGCTCTTTCTTCCGTTGGATGGAACCTCGCCGTCTTCCTTGCCGTCAACTATGCCGCGGGCTCATAATAGAGCTTACATGCTTATAAGATAACACATAAGGAATGAAAAACACAGAAGAACACCGCTGATCTACGATCGGGTCGCTTTCTCCCTAATTCAGAAGGACGCAGAAACCGCCCGCGATTGGGCCCTTCGGCCCTTGTGACGGACGTCTCAAAAACGTCACGTCACAATATATACAGAGTATCCCAGATTAATGGGGACAAAACTGATCAGACTTTACTCAATAATAATTCTTTTATAAAGCATTAAAAAAATGATAAAGGACTTTTCGACTCAGTTTGGTCCGTTCTATCTGTACACGACGGGTGGTGCGACCAACTCCGAACTCTGAGTATATATATATATATATATATATATATATATATATATATATATATATATATACTCAGGATATCCGGCGTTAATCGCATCACCCGTCGTGTGCAGATAGAGCAGACAAAACCGAGAAGAAAAGTCCTATATCATTTTTTTTATAACTCTTAATAAGAGAGTTATTATTGAGTAAAGTCTGGCCAATCATCGCCGATCTTTAGCCAGACGCACGTCAGTGAGACGCTGTAAATAGTAAGCGCTCACGCACACATGCTAGACGTGCGGCTCATTGACGTGTGTTCAGCTAAAGATCGGTGCTGAATTGCCAGACTTTACTCAATAATAATTCTCTTATTAAGTGTTATAAAAAAAATGGACAGGACTTTTCTCCTCAATTTTATCTGCTTCATCTGCATACGGATGATGCGATTGACGCCGGACACCCTGTATGTATATATATATATATATATATATATATATATATATATATACATATATATATATATATATATATATATATATATATATATATATATATATATATGTACGTATGTACGTATGTACGAATGTACGTATGTTTTTTTATTGAGAGCAGTTATTGTTCACGTAAACAAATCGTATTAATGTCCATACATTATATAAAGTGTCCCGAAATTCGAAGATAATAAAATTGAAACATAAACATTCATAAAAAGATTAAAAAATATTTACAATTCTTTATTCTAAAGATTTTGATATAAGAATTTGGATTTTGATATAAGAATTTAAAGCTAGTCAATCACAAGTTATGTTTAGGTTTGTTTGTGAATCGTAGATGCGTCATTAGCACTCGTATATTTCACAAATAAGTGTTTATATAAATATAGCTAACATTGGCTACATTTCAACATTTATATCTCAAAAACTATTTTTTTTAAAAAAGGGCACGCTTTTTTTATTACTTTTACTTATTTTTTCATGAACTTTTATGCTACAATCTTATTATCTCCGAATTTTGGAACATTTTGTGTACACACATATAATTTTTTTTTATAATATTAAATTATATCAAAATATTTTATAATTATAAATTATAATTATAGTATATTATTGAGCAATTTTATTATAATTAAGTATATATAGTTAATATAGTTTTAATCTTTGACAGTATATAACATAGGTCCATATTCATATAATCTGATCTTATATTCAAATATGATTCAAGTATAATCAACTAATGACTATATAAATTATTTAAGATGATCTTACATGTAAGAATGGATTATGAAACAGTCCTTAAAATTAACATTCTTGAATATAAGAACGGACTAAATATATTAGTCTTAAAAAAGAAAATACAATGTTTTAATGGTCTTTTTATAGTTTTTTAAAATTAAAGATTTTAGTCCTCTTCTTTTTAATTTGAAAGGATCAATTTAAATGACCCAAGTTGGCACAATTCAATTATGGTCATTTTGATTAACTTATGAAACTCTGGTTAACTTAATCATTAATTATAAAATGATAAACAACAAAATTTTTAGTGATAATTATATAATATAAAGGAAATATTGTCGATAGTGACCATAAGAAGTGACCATAAAGCAGCAACTTCTGTCACTAAATCTAAAAAAAAGCCAGCAAAAATTTCCTATCTAATATTAAATCATACTATTCTAATATTTGTAATAATACTACCACAGTATATACACTACATTATTTGCAACGAGCAATATAGTTGCTTATTACTATTATATACTCATAATATAATTTTATATTTAAACTACGTCTGTTTGAACGCTGTAAATACTAAAAGTATTTGTGATTGACCAATCAGAATAAAGAAATTTTTCCCCGATTGGTCAATCAAACATTTTCAATGTTTACAGCAAGTCTTATATCAAGCTGAATGCAGCCTTAATATCATCTTTTAAAGGATTTATATTATATTTCAATATTAGATAAAAGAAAAGTTAAATCATTAATCCCTATTGGATTCTACGCAGAAAGTCAATATGCGCATTCGCTATTGAAAAAAGATGTTAAATAAGGTAGGTTATTATTATTATTATTAGTTCTCGCGGTCTTCCGCAACACATTATAAGTTTCGAGAGACAACACATAGGCTGCATTGATGATTAAATTTTTCTAAGGTTATATAAAAGAAAGTTAAGTCACACGAGTCTTTCAAAATCCATAATGCATTGCAAAGAATTGATGTGTGCGCAGTAGCCATTGAAAAGAGATGTTATATATTGAAACAAGATGTCAAATAAACGATAGACTTGTTATTGGCTCTTGCAATCTTTTGCAATGCATTATGATTCTTGGATGACATACAGAGTTTCAATATATGACTTCAATATATAACCTTCTTTTATATAATCTTAGTGATATCTATCATACGACATCTAGTCCGACATCCAATAAAAAAATTGGTTTCTAAGAATCATTTGGTATCTAGGAATCATTATAACTGGTACATTTATACAAGTTCTCATTGAGCGTTCAGTGAACGCCTCTTCATAATTGGTGTGTACTTCAAAATCTAAAAGCAATCTATGTCAATCACGAACGATCGCTCACTGAGTGCTGAATAAACAGTTGTACTAATCTCATGTTTTTACACAGTTAATGTTGATAGAAAGTAATAGATAAGAATAAGATATTACGGACCCCATGGACAAGATGAACATGTTGAAACACGTGTGTCTTTTATTCAGACCAAATTTTTAACAATTATCTCTATTGTGATGGAAGCGTAATTAGAAAGAAGAAATTATAGGCAAAAATATTAGAACAAAATCGCTTCTAGAACTATATATTTCCTTTTTGGGAAATTACAAATCTGAGAAATTACATATTTATGAGATATAAACAAAGATTCGTTATTATATAAAAAGAAAATAACTTTATGAACTTAATCTTTTGAATACAATCTCTTTATTTTTACTGTAATACTATACGCAAGAACTACCACACGTTTACAACGTTCGCAGACGAAGAGAACAAAAGGAATATAACCAATATATATAACGTCGCACTCTAGTAACAAAAATAAACGCCATCTGTGAAACCATGAAAACTTAATTTTTACTATATCTCTAACAAAAAATATATTAAATATTTATTTCATAAGCTTAAAGAGAAAAAAAATAAAAATGCCAGCAAAATGTAATTAACAAAAATATTTTGTTAATCGATTTGTAATTTACGGTTTCTTGTGTAATACTATTGTAATTCTACAATGTTCTGAAATTTATAGTATTTGTAATGTATATAGTATTTGTAATGTTTACAATGTTTATAGTCTAATAATATCAGGAAGTATTTTTTCAGTTTTTTATATAATAATATAGTAATATACTAATATTCCTATAAATACTAACTGCTTTTATATTCAGGTATTCATTTAAATTATTATACAAATATTATTTTATACAGGATGTTCGATAATTCGCGGATTACCCTTTAAGGGAAGGTAGAGGGTGTTATTCTGAATAGAAAAGTCCTGTAACATTTTGTGATTGATACTCGGTCCGCGGCGAAGCAATGGGAGGAGCAGTTTGCGAGCATGCTTCGCTATGGCAACCGAAAGAAATACACACATAATGAAAAGATCACATACATAAAACGGAGCGCGCATTATGTGTGTATTTCTTTCGGTTGTCATAGCGAAGCATGCTCGCAAACTGCTCCTCCCATTGCTTCGCCGTGGACCGAGTATCAATTGACAGTGGGAGGCATCTTCGCGCCGCGAGCTTTTCGCGGCACTTCGTTGGCTGATCTTTTAAAATTAATATTTTCTTAAATATTGAGAAAATCACAAAATGGTACAGGACTTTTCTATTCAGAATAACACCCTCTACCTTCCCTTAAAGGGTAATCCGCGAATTATCGGACACCCTGTATAGGTAAATTGCGATCCACAATTAATAAAGACAATATTCATTCAATCCGATCAATGGTTAATCCAAAAAAAAAAACTTTTGAAACACGCAATGTATCAATTGGATTAGTAGATATTGCAAAATGTTATAAAAAGAAAGAAGTTAAAGTAAAAAAACTAAAAGATTCACAGAATCAATTTTATGTAGACAAGAATTCTGTGAAAGAAACAATTATAAATAACAAAAAGGTAAGCGATTATTATAAAACTAATAAAATAATATTTATTAATACTTATAAGTTCAGTAATTAGATTATAATTATCAAGATTATAGTTTTGTTATAATTAGATATATTTTGTTATAATTATAGTATATAAATAAGATTGACAAAGAAGATTTTTTAAACAGCAATTATGAACCAAAAAGTATTTTTGATATTAACACTAAAGAAATGGAATATAAGGATAAAATCAATACATCCAATGTAAATAATGTTATATATTTTTAAATGTGAATAATGTCAATAATGTATATTTTTTTATCTACATATAATATTTCCTAATTCAAAGAAAAGTCAACTTGCGTAGTTATAAGTTCTTTATTAGTCCAATTCAATAGTTCAAATAATTATGAATTCTTTATTAATCTAATTAAAATCTAATAAAATTACTTTTATTTTTTTAATTACATAATATATAAATGTGACTAATAACAATTTTGTTACAAGTAGCAATTGTGAACTAGAAAATATTTCAGATGTCAGCGAAAGTACAGAATGTAATGATAAAGCTAACGTATCTAGTATAAGTAATATTATAGATTCAAGTTTAATATCATATTTAAACAATGAATCTATTTGCACATCTTTGGCAATATCAGAAACAATATGTGAGTCACTTCACAACATTAATCAACAAACGCATTGCAACATAAATAATGAATTGACTGAAAAGAATTTAAATAAAAATCATATAGATAATACAGTTAATGATGTTGAAAATGAAATTTCGCCAATGTATATAAATAAAGAAAAGCTAATATCAACTGAAACTATATTAGATAATGAGAATCTAAACATGATTAAAGATGATTCCCCTATTATTCATACAGAAATTAAAGGTAGATTTTAATATATTCTATATATTAGATTGATAAATATTATAATAATATTTTGTCAAATTTTATCAAATAAAATTTCTATACCATTTTGTTTTGAAATGCGATGTGAATTTTTTTTCTTTCTAAATCCACGACTTAATTGAGATTCCGATTCGGTATTGCTTTTTTCTTCCATCAATCTTTTCTCTTTCTGTAGAGCATGTTCATATAAATCTAAGAAAATTTTTTTTTCAAAATGTTATTAATATTTTGTACGCAGTTATCCGCTAAACTTATTCATTATATATACACATATATTGCTTTTTATTATTAATTATAAGTACATACCATATTTAGCAAGTACAGGACAGTAACTGGACAAATGATCCAATCACTTTGTGGTTTTTTACATTTTATAATACAATTAATATTCTTTCTTGGTCAATAAGAATACTTAGCATCTTCTCTTAAACATAATGTGGGGATCACAAAATATGTTTCGTCTTCGTCATATTCATTATGAAATTTCACAACTGAATAAATTAGATCATGCTGCAGAAAATATTGTTTGGAAATGCAATATTTGAATTTTTTTTATGATTAACAGATAATTTTTTTATAATAACATTCGCAAATGTTATTTTGAAAGACCAAAGAGAGAATACTACATGACATTTTGCATATAATATCAGTATTAAAATTAGTATTAAATTTTATTATGAATAAAACTGTACAAACAACATATATATTTAATATAAGCATAAGTTAAAGAAGATTATCACAATGATAAAATAATATTTAAATTTTACATGAGCATAATTTTAGTACGCAATAAATATTACAAGTTGTTATGTAATAATGGAATTACTGCAAATTTATCATTGGAAAGATTAAATATTTTGCCTTAATATCTTTAAAATCGAAGTTTGATGTACTTAATATTTTATGTATATCAATGACTTTTATAACTAAACTAAACGAAGGCTTTTCTATGAAAAGAGATACATTTTTGAAAATTTTGCCAACTATTTTTATATCATCATTTTCATTTTTATAAATATTTGAAATAAGCACATAATTAGAATTTTTTAAAAGCACACAATTATTCACACTTTGACATAATGATATTGTAAATTTGTCATGAGAAAGTTTTTTATAGTATCTATAAATTTTTCCATCTTCATTACTTATTAAAGGTTTATCATCTTCTTCAGACAAATTAAACATGTTAACAGATGTTCGACACTTTCTATCTTCAAGAACTCTGTTGTATATTTATTGTAAAGGATACCGTGAACTTTTTATTTCTTTTTTTTTATTTTACTCATATAATTTTCAAATTTAAATGCACTAGAATTATCAATTTTTTCAAATAATAATACATCATCACAGAGATGCAAAAAATTATGCATTATGTTATATGTAATATATTTATTATCATATATTTTTTTGTACTTTTCAACAAAATATCGAATTAAAGATCTTGCATATGCATTAAGCCTAATACATTTTAATGAACACAAAATCCTTATTGCAATATGTAAGCATAAAAAAATGTTTATATTGCATTTTAGGCAATTTTTCTTTCAGTGCAACGGGACCTGTATTATAATAGAAATTGTCTAAATTCTGTTGCTTTCCAATGTTCTACATCTTCTATAGATCTTGGTAGATGACAAAACTCTTCAGAAATATATTTTCGGAAAATTTTCATAATCTTTGATATTAATTTTATATTATTGAAATTCATTAGCTTGAAATTTATTTTCTTTTTTTCCAATCCAAAACATTATAAGTGTTTTCATTATACTAAGGCATACTAATTGTAAGTGCATATAATCTAGCGGTACATTGCTGACTAAATCGATACCTATCTTTTCTAAAAAAGTGGAACCTTTATGATGCTCTTGTTGTGATTGCAATACAAAACTTTCATCAGTCCTTAATGTAGCATCGAGTTCTGGAAATATCATTTTGCTTCTGAAAAATTTATCTTTTTGTGTACATTTATTACAACCAAAATATCCTGTATGAGATTTTATTGAAAGAACATATGCCGTAGCAGGTGCATCACAAATAATTTTTTTAAATATTGGCCTAACTAATTTATTGTTTATAATAATACCATTCTTTCTTAAAAACAAATATTCTTTCGAATGCATTCAAATAATTCATTATTGACTCTGGTTTTTTAAAACCGTGATAAATACCTACAATAAAAGGTGCTGAAATTTTTAATAAATCTATTGGCATTAAAATAGGCCAAAATTGACTTTTTGATGATTTACTCAACGGTAAGCCATCAATATTAATAATTAATGGAAGGATTTCCATTAATGGAATTAATGGATTAATGGAAATCCTTCCATTAATTATTAATATTTATTAGTTATTTGTTAATATATTCTCATGTAATTTTTTAACTATGCCTTTTTCAATACCTAGATGTATATACGCACCAGGTAGCATATTTTAATGATATTTACAATATCATTACATACTGAAGGAGTTTTTAGCAATATCCTACAATCCTACAATCTTTTGGAACAAGCAAATTTTCTGATTTCATTATTGATAATAACTCATTTGTAGAATTATGCGAGATATTATTTTTTATAATCCAATGAGCGATTTTATCTGCTAAAGTAATTTTGTTCTGTGACTGAAATAATACTTTTTTGCTTACTTATTTAAAAATATTATTTTTTTATTTAAAATTAAAATTTTTACACATTTTTTAACATTTTTTTATTTGTTACAATGTTTTTCTGTTTCGCATTTCTTGAATATGATATCTTTAATAATTTAATGTTTAATTTTGAGATGTCGCCAGTAGATAAATTAATAGACGAGTGTTTATACAACCAAACTGACAATTTATTGTTTGATTGTTATATCACAACATTTCGACCATATAATTTTGGTCCTTATCATTATAAGTGAACTGCGTTATAGTTGAAAAGCTGAAAGAGAAAAATTGATATGTCATAATGACATTGTATCAACAGACTGAAAAAGAAAGTCTTTCTCAGTATCTCATACAGAGACACAATGTCATTATGACTTATCGATTTTTCTTTCAACTTTTCAACTATAACGCAGTTCACTTGATAAGAACCAAAACCATATGGTCGAAACGTTGTGATGTAACAATCAAACAATAAATTACCAGATTGGTCATATAAACACTCGTCTATATCTTTAATAATGATAAGTGAAAAAGAAAATAACAAATAATGTATAATGTTTATTTCCTTTTAATAAGTAAAATGCTCAGTGATATGAATGCAGCTGTTGTCAAGTATATGGAATAAATAGTTGCATATGAGAAGGAAACAGAGAGAGAGAGAGAGAGAGAGAGAGAGAGAGAGAGAGAGAGAGAGGGAGAGGGAGAGAGGGAGAGAGGGAGAGGAGAGAGGAGAGAGGAGAGAGAGAGAGAGAGAGAGAGAGAGAGAGAGATAATGAGAGAGAGAGAAATGAGAAATGGAATGGAAACGAAATTGAAGTGAAAGAGAATAGAATGATAATGATGAATAACTTGTGCAATGATCACAATATTAAAAACTAACAGAAAAACGGTTTGTCATATGCATATAAGAAGAAGAAGATGACAAGAGAAGTGAGAACAAAAGGGGAAGATAGAAGAGGGTGACAAGAGAAGTGAGAACAAAAGAGGAAGAAAGAAGAGGATGACAAAAGAAATGAGAACAAAAGGGGAAAAAAAAAAGGAGAGACATCAGCCTGCAATTTTCAGCGTTAATCGGCACTTTTTATTCAGCTTCAACCGGCACTTTTTAGCACCATATTTCAACGTCAACCGGCGCTTTTCAGCGCCAATCAGCACTTTTCATTGGTCAAATCGGCACTAAAAAGTGCCACATTTGAAATTATTGAACGTTGAAATTCACCTCTATTCTCATATATTATTTATATTGGTACTTTTCAGTGCCATTAACAAAAAAACCATCTTTTTTATATTGGCACTTTTCATAGCCATTATTTACAAATGCTCTTTTTGTATATGGGTGATTCCATATCAAATTAGATAAAAATTAGATAAAAAACCTTTTTGATGTCGTATTTTTAAATCGATCGAAATCTTTTTTACATATATTGCACATGAAAAAAGTTTCAATCAATTTAAGAAATACGAGATTATTTTTTATCCAATTTGATATGGAATTACCTATATATGTATTTATATTAAAGAAATAATTTATTTTAATGTTTGTTTTACTTAATATGTATAAATAAAATAAAATTTTACTAATTTGTGTACAATTCATTTTTACAGGGTGATTCAGGACTTCTGCGACAAACTCTGGGAAATGATAAATCTCGCACAGAAAACCATTTTTTGTGAAGCAATCAATGTTCTCTGATCCATCGTTTAGATGCTATATGATACGCAGACAAGATTAGATCTTAATTAGGTAACATTTATTACAATTATAAGATAAATTATTTATTTATTGTTTCAAGTACACTTGCAAACAGTTTACAGAAGGTATTCAAATTATCTACCTTAAACTTCTGATTGCATTCTGCGTTATAGTTGATCTCTTGCTGTCATTTACGTAGGTCATTGATTTGAAAGACATAAATGCAATTAAAATAAAAAAAGCAAGCAGATTCAGAGTAGATATACTTTGAATATCTTCTGTAAACTGTCTGCAAGTGTACTTGAAACAATAAATAAATAATTCATCTTAAATAGATGTCATCTAATGAGTGAGTCTCGATTGCGCACATTATCGATCGGAAAAAGTTTCCCGATCGGACACAGACCCGATCGGACACAGGCTTGATCGGACACTGGCCCGATCGGACACTGGCCCGATAGGACACCGGCTCGATCGGACACATATGGTTGCAATTGGACACAAGCTTGATCGGATACAGGCCCTTATGCCTTCGAGCATTGCGGTGTAGAAAAAACTGTTCAAGGAATTTCATGTAATTACTGGTTTCCTTCGTTGCGCACGCGTGTACGTTCTCATATTATGATAATTGTATTATATGTTTATTAGCTAATTTTGCATCAAACTCATGTGAAGGAGAGATGCAAATCACAGAAAATCCTGCATTCCCCTTTCAAACGATCCATTTATGGATCATTTTAGTCCCATTCTTGTATCCGAACAAAGATTTAGACATATTTTAGTTGTTGTGGAAGTCTTCACAAGATTTATTTGGTTTACTTGTCCTGTGAAAACAACAAGTGAAAAAAATCATTAAACACTTATCATCCTTGTAACGATTCATCCCCCCATCGTTCCCGACATGTCGCCCGTCGGAAGTCTGCCGCCCGGCGAACACCAGCCGGGCAAGGGCAAAGGCACTTAGCGCCCTATTTTTAATAAAACCAAAACACGGCCGGTATACCACGACCCGACCGCCGAGCAGCGCCGAGCGCTCCCCAAAAGCGCCGAGCGCCCCGAGTTAAAAATCCCGCATCGTTTCCCCCACCCCGAGGGGGTCGCCAAAACAACGCGGGTGCCGTCATCCGACGGGTATAAAAAGCCCGGCAGATCTCAGATCTGTACCAGATCGGTACCTGATTTCCGTTCGAGCAGTATGCACGAGACAGCTTCAAAAACCGCTCCAAAACCGTCAAAAGACAGGGAACCGGAGGTTGACGCGCAGCCTCCGTCAAGGATTCTCGACTATCTGCTCCAGAGACGAATCCTTTCACGAAACCTTCGTAGAGACCGGGAGTGGACGAGTTCGCCACTCCTCTTGAGTATTCTCAAGCTTTACGGTCCTAACCGTACCTGATCGTCCGAATTCTGCACAATGACGCATCCCACGAACCTTTTCTGGAAATACGCGCCGCGTCACCGATATCGACGCTTGCACTGATTGTAGATCACTGTACTGCAGTTCGCGCCGGCAAGATACTGTATGCTTCCCCGCGCCTATCTGTGAACACATCGCACCGCGAGATATCGAATGCGATCTCGCGCCTTGTAATAAACCACTTCGAAAATACTTTGTAGTGACTTTACCGCCCGCACCATCGCGCGCCTCGCGGCTACGAGCACGGGCCGGCAAACACGCGCTCGCCGTACCGCACGCAATCCGTACGAGCCGGGCCCTTTAACGAGACGAGCAAAAATTCTGTCTAGATCGACGTCACAACATATCAAATACTATCGAGACAATTGTAACAGCTAACCATTGCCACATAGAGGCAAATAAACGACGTATCTTTCACCTATCGTCTTATCATTGTGTTTCGATCCTTTACGAATCCTGATTCCGATTGCGCTGTCCGCGCATGCAAAACCGCTCGTGAAGCGGCCCATTACAATTGGCGCCCGAACAGGGATCTGTCCGTGACACACAATTTTTTTTCGCCCTCGAGGCTTGGCCAGCTCAAACCGCCCGTCCGCCATGAAGACATGGATCTACGCGCTCTCTAAGGAGAAACTCGCCGCAATCGCCGCCGCATATGACACGACCGGCACGCTCGACGAGATCCGTAGCCGTATGCGCGCACATGCCGAAGCGCACCTGGAAGAAATCGGGGAAACCCGCGGTCCGCACCCGACACCGCGAATCGAGCATCCACCGGCTACCCCCACCGATCATACGCCGGACAACCCGATCCTCAACCAGCTGAGGAAGTGGGGACGGCCGTTTGACGGCCGCGACCCCATCGAATTTCTCAACGGACCGATGACCTGCGCGAGAAATACGGGTTCTCCGGCGAGCAACTACTGAGGGTGTTATCGGAACTCTTACGCGAAGACCCCTTGGCATGGGCCCGCAATAACCGTCGCGACTAGGAAATCTGGGCGGACTTCTGCCGCGCCTTCCGCCGCCGATACCTCCCGCCACGCTACTAAGAGGAATTAGAGCGACAGATTGCCGATCGGCGACAGCGCAAAACCGAGAAATTCGCGCCATACGCCGATGCGATGATGACGATGATGCGTCGCGCCGGGGGGTTCACCCGCGAACAGAGGCTCACGTGAATTTACGCAAACATGCGCCTCGAGTACAAGGGATACATGAAACGCCGCGATGTACACGACCTCAGCGATCTGCTCGAGGAAGCCGCCGAATTCGAGGGGATCGAGCAGGAAACCCGCGAATTCCAGAAAGCGCCGAAAAACGCCGCTAACCCACCCTACGTTGCCGCAATGTATAACCGGAAAGAGTGCTGCTGGCGTTGCAAGCAGCTGGGACACACCCGGTTCGACTGCAAACGCTCCCCTCGACGGTTCTGCTCGTAATGCGAAAAGGACGGAATTCTCACCAAGGACTGTCACCCACCGCCGGGAAACGCTAACCGGGCCGGGAATACTGCGGTCTACTCCCGGACACCTAGCACCGCGTGAGATGCCGCGGCCGCACCTGACCGTCACGGTCCACGGGCTCCCCATCAACGTACTCCTGGACTCCGGCTCCGAGCTCTCGTTCGTCAACGCCGAGACGGTCGAGAGGATGCAGCGGCGGGGCCTCGAATCAACCATAACGGAAGACCAGATATAGATGGCCGATGGCACGCATGCCGCGACACGGGGTTATGTCCGAGCGCCCCTCCGCCTACAGGGGCGCACGTACACACATACATTCGCCATCCTACCGTCCCTCCGGGAAGCCATGCTCACCGGGGTGGATTTGTGGAGCCAACTAGGGCTGAACATCGCCCCGCCACGACGAAAGTACCGCCAACAACGGTATCCGGCCTGCGGGATGTCCGGCGGTCTGGCCGCTCGCACAACCGCGAACGGCTACGCGCTTTCCTGGATAACGGACTACCCAAGTTCCAGGCCGTCACCGGGCCGACCCCATTGGCCGAGCACCAGATCCGCCTGAAGCACCGAATGCCGATCAAATAAAAATACCGGTCACGCAATCCAGCCATGCAGGCAATTATCGACGCCGAAGTGGAGGAAATGCCGGGATTATCGAACCGTCCAGAAGTGCGTGGGGCTCGCCCATCGTGGTCGGAAAAAGGACAGGAAGCATCGCTTCTGCATCGACTTCCGGAAAGTCAATGAAGTCACAGAGAAAGACGGCTACCCACTACCGCAAGTCACGGCCACGTTGGATAAACTAAGGGGGGCCCGATACCTCACCACCTTAGACCTGAAGAACGGGTACTGGCAAGTACTATTCGCACCCGAAAACCGGCCGATCACCGCGTTTACAGGGGAAGGAGCTAATGCAGTTCCGGGTCATGCCCTTTGGGTTACATTTCGCTCCCGCCACGTTTCAACGTTTGCTCGATTCCGTCATCGGCCCCGCGCTCGAACCGAACGTATTCGCATACCTCGATGACATAATCGTTATCAGCTGAACATTCGAGCGGCACCTCGAGCTGCTCGCCGAAGTTTTCCGCCGCCTTCGCGCAGCCCGGCTCCGCCTGAACCCCGAGAAGTGTCGATTTTGCATAGACCAGCTAAAATACGTAAGTCACGTCGTAGACCGCGCCGGGATTCATACCGACCCAGAGAAAGTCAGCTCGGTAGCCAGCTGGGCGGAACCGCGCCCGGTCAAACAAATATAGCAGTTCCTAGGCATGGCCTCCTGGTACCGACGATTCATCGAGAACTTCTCGACCCTCGCCGCGCCTCTCACGCGTCTGACGAAAAAGAACGTCCGCTGGACATGGGGGGAAAACGAAGCGGCAGCGTTCAAACAACTGAAAAGTGCACTGACCACCGCGCTCATACTCGCGTGCCCACTTCAACCGCCGTTTCTTCCTGTAAACCGACGCGAGTACCAGCGGCCTCGGAGCCGTCCTAACGCAATACCACGAGGACGGTGAGTGGGTAATCGCCTACGCGAGTCGCACCCTGACCAGCGCCGAGAAAAACTATAGCGCGACGGAGCTCGAATGTCTCGCGGTCGTATGGGGCATCCGCCGGATGTGGAACTACCTAGAAAGCTACACGATCATTACCGACCATCAGTCGCTCCGCTGGCTACTCCAAAAACTGGAGGCTCCGACTGGCCGCCTCGCCCGCTGACTATTCGAACTCCAACAATACGACTACGACATCAAATACCGCCGCGGTTGAGTGCCGCGTGGCCGATGCCCTCTCGCGTCAACCGGAGGCTTGCGCAAGACCGTCCGATGCCGCTGGTACACCCGGAAAATGGAAGGAACACGCCGCGAACCCATCGCCCATCCAGGCTACTGTGTCAGGGAGGGCGAATTATACCGACACATGCTGTACACACTTAATTTCAAAAATAACCCCACCGAAGAACAGTGGAAAGTGTGCATCCCACGCGAGAGAAGGGCAGACATCATGCGCCAGTTCCACGACGCGCCCACCGCTGGACACGGGGGGATCGCAAAGACTATCGCCTGGATCGCCGAACGGTGCTACTGGCCCGGGATGTTCCGGGACATCACCAGATACGTCTGACAGTGCCTCGGCTGCCTAGCGCATAAACTGCTGCAGCAGAAACCCGCCGGAACCATGCACGCAACGATCGTAAGCCGCCTCTCGGAGTACGTCACGGTCGATCTCGTAGGCCCGCTCCCACGATCACGCCGTGGCCACTCTTGGTAATGCAGGACCGCTATTCCAAATGGCCCGAGCTCGCTCCGCTCCGACAAGTCTCCGCCAAGGCAGTAACCAGCGAAATGACCGTGTGATACTGCGCCACGGCCGTCCTGACATCATCATCACAGACAACGGGACACAATTCAAATCAGCGCCCGCCCCTAGCCACCCGCCTCAAAGCGTTTAACGTGGAGCACCGTATCGCGCTCCACATTATAACCCGGTGGAACGCACGAACCGGACGATCAAGACGATGATCGTCCAATACGTCGACCGCGACTACCGGGAATGGGCGTTGAATGACGAAGCACTGCCGGCTCTACAATTTGCCTACAATACCGCCATACACGACGCCACCGGGTATACGCCGGCATTCATAAATCACGGCCGTGAATTGATACCGTCCACCCCGGCCTTCCCCCGAAATCCGTAGGCCCCGACGCCCGACACCGTCCAACGCCGCATACAGAAGGCCGAGAAGGTGGTACGAATCAACCTGGCAAGGAGCTTCCAACGACAGGAGCACTACTATAACCTGCGACGAAAACAGTGGCGGCCACAAATCGGCGATGCGGTCTGGAAACGCGAGTACTCTCTGTCGAATAAGGCGAACGCCTTCAACGCGAAACTCGCGCCGAAATTTATCGGACCGCTGGAAGTGCGTCGGATGATCTCGTCCGTAATCGCCGACCTCCGAAGTAAGAGCGGGAAATGGTACCGGCATGTACATATCCAGGACCTTAAACCCGCTCCGAAAGAAAACAACAACAGCACGGAGACATCCGACGACGATAACAGCGACGGGGAGAACAACGAGGAAAACAACAGACAGACAAATAAATAAAACGAACAAAGATCCGGCAGCTCAGAAGCCAACAAGATGAGCTTAGAAGAAGACATTCTGGAGGAAATCAATAAGCTCTTCGGAGAAGCTGAACCGGCCTACGAGCCACTCGGAACAGTGCTAGAAGCACGGCCAATCGACCGACCGCCACCAACACCGAAAGTCGGCACGGCGATCCAGCGGTCCGACAGGATAAACCGCATAAAAGCAGCAATACTGGCCACACCACCGCCACCATTAGCCAGCTGCCCCCGGCGCCGAAACTACCCACCGCTACCAGCCAAACGGCCAAATACATACGAACATGCAAGACAGAGGACAAAAGACCGACATCGGGAGACACCACATCCGCCCCCCCATGCCCGAAATCCTGGTCCCCATTGGCCCCACGCTGCCACCGCCGATCATGGTGGAGTTGGAGCCGGGCCTGATCGCTCCACACTTCGCGGTCCATGTCTCGCGGCGGTACAAGATCCGCCTACCGCAGGGCCGGTGGACACTACGATTTTCCGCCGATGGGAAACTGCGATACCGCCGTAAAATAGCCTAGACCGAAAGCCTCAAAATTCAGACTTAAGTAGGAGGCGGGGGTGATGTAACGATGCATCACCCCATCGTTCCCGACATGTCGCCCGTCGGAAGTTTGCCGCCCGGCGAACACCAGCCGGGCAAAGGCAGAGGCGCTTAGCGCCCTATTTTTAATAATAACAAACACGGTGAATAAATCACCGACCGCCGAACAGCGTCGAGTGTCCCCGAAGGACGCCGAGCGCTCCACGTTAAAAACCCCGCGCCGTTTCCCCCACCCCGAAGGGAATGTAAATGACGCGGGGCACCGTAACCCGTTGGGTATAAAAAGCCCGACAGATCACCGACCTGTACCAGACCGGCAACCGAATCCGCTCGAGCTGTACGCACGAGACAAATTCAGAAACCGCTTCAAAACCGTCAAAAAACAGTAAATCGGAAGTTGACGTGTTCGCAGCCTCCGTCGAGACTTTTCGACTATCTGCTCCAGAGACGAATCCTGTCACAAAACTTCCGTAAAAGACCGAGAGCGGACCGAGTTCGCCGCTCTCCTCGAGTATTCTCGAGCTTTACGGTCCTTACACCCGACCGTCCGAACTCTGCGCACGACGCATCCCACGAACCATTATCTGGGAACACGCGCCGCGTCCCCGATACCGACGCTTACACCAACTGCAGGCCGCCGCCCTGTAGTTCACGCCGACCATCCGGCAGCATATTGTACGCGCTTTTGCGCATACCTGTAAATATCACGTCGCGAGATATCGAAGACCATCTTGCATGAGGCACTCGCGAAGATACGGGAAACACTGCCGCCCGCACCACCGCGCACTTCGTGCCTATAAGTACGCGTTGACAACACACGCCCGCCTTGCCGCGCGTGCCTCGCACCTACCAGCCCGCACTGGCAAGCACGTGCCCCGCACCACGAGCCGGGACCTTAAACGAGACGCGCAAAAACACCGTCTAGCCCGGCGTCACAACAGTGCGAATACTATAAGCGAATACTATATAACATTGTAACAGCTGACCATTGCCATCGAGAGGCACATAAACGATGTATCTTTCAACTCACATCTCGCAATTGTGTTTCAACCTCTTTACGAACTCTGATCCCGATTGCGCTGTCCGCGCACGCGAAACCGCTCGTGAAGCGAACCCGTTACAGTAATAAAGATTAAAATATAGTAATATAATAATACATTTAAAATATAAAATAATTATAATTATACCAAAAATAATGCAAAAAAGATTTTATTTTTTAATATTTTATTATATTGAAGTATATTTTTTTTCTATTTTTGAATATATTTGGTATGTACTCGAAATAATAATTTCAATAAAAGCAATTTAAAAAAATTTTTTTTTTTTAATAATTTTGAAAAAATATAATGTCAAACTCTACAAAATTAATATATATAAATAGTAACATAGATAATTTAAAATCATACCGATAATGACGTCTACAAACTTCATAGAGTTTGTCTCAATCATATTTTTCTGTCCAGTCAAGACAGCGTATAGACCAGTTCGTCAGTGATCGTAAGTTGTAACGCATTTCTTATGTGCTGCTCTGGATTTTTTCCTCTGACATTTCGAATTAGTTTTTCCTGTAAAAATCTATTAATTTTATAGTTTATTAATTATTAATTCTGTTGTGCTCCTAGTCGCTGAGGAAGGGGTTGTTCGGGATTTGCACGTTCAAAGTATAAGGATCCAGTCTCTGAATAAGGTACTCACGGTCGTCTGGTTAACTTGATATATTTTACACGACTTTTTATACTTTGCACTTGTTCGCGGTTATAAAAGTCCGGCGCGCTACGTGATACTTTCGGCAAGCGTGAAAGCTGTCGTTCTGATTTTGCTCTCCCTCTGCTGATTTTGTCTCGATATATAGTTGGTCGGATCGTAAGGAGTATGATGATCCTGGCCGGAGCATGTCTCGTGCTCCGCTTGTCAGTCTGTCTCGTCAGCTGCTTACTCAGCTTCCAAGAATTTGACTGTGGCTTCCTTTCCGTAGTCGCGTCTCTTACATAATTTTATCGTTAATTGTTTATTTCATTATTCTTTCTTGATTATTTTTCCTTGGGCTATATTAATTATTATGCTATATTATTATTATAATTTTATGTTGCTCTTTCTTAATCTTTACTTAATCTGTTACATTTAATCTATTGGGAAATTGGTCAGGCTACGACAATTCTTATAATTACATTATTATAATGTAATGATAATGTTACAATTCATAATTTCATACAGAAAATGATTTAGAAGTTAAATATACTTTTTGTAAAATGATTTGTATTTCTAATGATTAGTATTTCTATAAATAAAAAAAAATTAGGAACAAATGTATAAAATGTATAAATATTCTTTTCTTGCATACATTTTTGCATCAAACTACTTTTTATATTTTTACGAAACTTATGTGAAAAACAAGTACTTACATATTGTAATGAAGCTATGGAATTTTTCATTATCAACTTATTGAACTCCTATAATCTTTCATGCGTTGCAAAAACTAAATTTAAATTGATAGTATTGGTTTTTTATTTGTAAAGGATTTGGATTTACATCTAAAAGTAATTGTTCGATTGTAAACAGCATTCGTGTCATTTTGTGAATGCTGCATCTGCAAGCTTCTATTAAAAAAAAATAGAAAAAATTAATCATTTTTAGTATCATACAAATTATTTAAAATTTGATCGTAATATACCCAAGTTACGTAAAAAAAATTAATATAAATAAAAAGTTGTTTTATTTTAAATCAGTTATGCGAAAATATTTTCTCCTCGCAAACATTATTCCCAGTACTCGCACGCTTCTAATGTCTCCAACGATGACGTCATCGTCTACCCCGCATACCTCGACCGCTCGGACATTCCTATACAACCTCATGTTCAATTTCCTCTCCCTTCCTTTATATCTGATAGATTATTCCGCTATATTATTCGATTTTTCTTTATTTCCACAAAAAGGGACGGAGAGGGGAGCAGCGGGACTTACAGTGACACTAGGCACTCTTCATAAATATCAACTCTTATTTTACTAAACTTTCAGCTAGCCCAGCATACTAGGACCTAGTTGAAAAATACAGAAGGCCCAAGTTCGAACCCAAGTTTTTCCACTACAGGAGGTTTTTCCACTACTACAGGAGCATATACTTTAGTTTCGTCCCGTGTTACAATCTCGTGAAATACTGTGCGCCGAATTGCTCTAAAACGCAGATTTATCGTAGTTTCAGACGTATCTTCTTCATTCTCTTCTTCATTTTCCCGCGCTCTCTCTTTATTTATCAATAAATTTTTAATGCTATTAAAATTAATTAGCCGCGAGTTTTCATAATTTAACGTTATTCCCTTCACTTTGCAGCATTCATGTGTTCGTCCGTCTGGCGTATAAACAACGTAGGCATAAAATTTAGGCCTACCGGATACGAATACAACGATATAATTACCACGGCCATAGCTTTCGAGTTCATCCGTCATGTCGCCCAGAAAATTGCCCGTACGTGGTTCGTACTCATTCGGATCACCTGTATTTACATAAACACATAAATCCGTCATAATATAATATGCGACGATCTAATTGTTCTAAATATTCATACAATTTTAATCGCGCTTGTGCCATCGTGTATGCCGCTATTACGACATTTGTTATCGGTGAGGGAACAACTGCCTCTTGTCGCAATCGCCACGAAACATATATTACCTCATCGTTTACGGGTAATATGTCGGTTATCTCGTGCTCAGTGCTTGTTAGCAACGTTAGAAATCGCTGTAGCGATCTCACGATCTCTGTATTAGGTAAATTTGATAGCTGACCGAATTTTCCCAAAAATGAATTTAGGCATAATTTTGCAACTGATCGTAAACCGGGGTTCAGCGCGATAGTGTTTTTATCGAGAACGATACCCTCGGTTTCTTCGTATTCCCGCAGATATTGTTCTTTAGCAACATCATCGTTAGCGCATTCACCAGGCCATCCGCTAGCTTCTTGCTTAAGCTGCAAAAATGTGTTTATATATTCTGCGAACAATCCACTTTACCGAGTCGTGCGATCGAATTGGCTAACTCTATATTGCCAAATCTCGTTAACTGACGTCACGAGATAACTTTTTTCGACAGCTTTACGTAATTCGCATGATACCCACGTACCTTCGAATTCGCGCTCTTTAGCGTTGACGTGTGTACAGGGTACCTGCGAAAATGTTTCGCAGCAACTGCGGCACAAAGCAAAAAGTAATTTTCCTTGTACGCGGTATGGGAGTACAGGATGAAATAGATCGCGCGGCGGCAGTACCGTACAGCGTATGAGACCTTCGAAAAAATTATAATTATAATTTGAAGCCGTACCGATTAAAGTGGCGCATTCTTCGCCAACGTAAACTTCGGATGTCCGATCGGAAAAGCGCCTGTCTTCAATACATATGGATATAAAGAACATACATCTACGTAATGTATTTTCTCCGTGCCCGTAACTTCGTATCGAGTCACAATATTTCCCGTGCGAAAAACGCATCGCGAGGATCGAGTGGTGGTGCTTCCACTAATGAATAGTTTTCGAGATACTCTTGCATTTGACGATTTTCACGCATATCTCGATCGAAAGCACATTCCCATTTTTCTGTCACTATGCACCCCTGTTGTCGAAGTTGGCACGAGATAATGAGAGTTCGCTCGTAACGCGAGTTAAACATATCTCCGCGATCTGATGTCGAAGAAGGCGCTTTATCGCGATTAGAAAGAAAACAAGACGGGCATCCGTGCCAAAAACATTTGTGAAATTGTAGGATGTGACGCTGTATCGTCTCACCAACAATCGATTCATAATATCCATCGACGGGCGTACCATGAATCGTGCGATATTCACGCGCACGTCCAGCATGGTTTATCGAATGACCGAGCTCGCGCTCCATCCACACCAACCATTGTAGAGCTTTACTTGAATAATTATTAGCTTTTCTATATCCATCAGAAGGAATAATGCCTATTTCCTTTTTACGTGAAAAGTTTTTACGAAAAACAGTCATGCATGTTGAGGCGATAGTCATGCCCTCAAATGGGCATATATTCCCGCGATCTATGAAAATTTTCCTAAACGCTATACACCCTCGACGAAGAATGTCGACATCGGTACGACAATAGCGAACAATTTCTTGTTGAAAATCAAAAACGGTATTTTTTTGCCGCATGTCCGTATGCCATGCGAGAAAGCGTTCGCGCTCTAGTGTATTCATGTTTTCAGGAGAATAATATTTCACGTCGGGTATTGGTCCAATATAAGATTGATTATCGATAGTGTTGAATAAATGCGGAAAAATACCTTTATCCAGCGTGTCACCCAGTCCAAAAGTTTTCGATAACGCCGACAAACGCATCGGCATATAATTACCACTGTCGATAAATTTTGTATTTCCTGCCGATAACATTATAATTTTTGTACCGCTCAAAATTATTTTAGGTTCTAATTCACTTCGATTTTCTACAATGCGTTGGAGAATAAACTGCGCGTCAAACGCTTTCGCATTATGCGCGATGCATATAATCTGATTAAAACATTTCGTCCTTTGTGTTGCGAAATCGACAAATTGTTTCACCAGATCACGACGAAATACGTATTCGCGTATCCCACACCTGCGATATTGTACGGACATATCATTTTCTTGCGCGCATGCTTCGCAAATCTATTGAGCTACACAGAGGGTAGGTACGTGTTTTTTTACACACGTCGTGCCCTTCATCGACTCATCTTGTCGTGAAAATTTCGAAATTGTAAAAAACGAATATTACGCGACCCTTTTCGCGAGCGTCGGCGCTTCATTGTCGATTTCTTTGCTCGTCGTTATAGCGTGCATATCCGATATCGCCGTAACCGACTTCGATGACGTTAACGCCTCGGCAATAAAATTAACTCCGTTGCACAGTGGCTGTATATGGCACAAATGATTTCGCGGTTGTGATGATCGACATAACTTACAGTGAGAGACACTGCATTCGTGTCTCACATTCATTTTAACAGCGTATCTGCATTCTTTGCAAAATTGTACGACGTTACATACGCTTGCGAGCGATGTATCATCATACAATTTTTTATTACGATGATGTTCGAAACATTTTGCACCGTAAAACGTACGATTACACGAATCGCATTTTACGATTTTCACGTTGGAATCGTTACACGCCGGCACGGCAAAACATCGCGAACATTTATTCAAGCACTGATGCCCTATTTTGTTTCGAAAACTTATATTGCACGTTACGCAGTAATTATGAGAACCGGCGGCTGCTTTTAAATTTAAAATAGGATTGTAATGACGTGAATTCTCATAATACATTATATTTAGCCTATGAGTTGTTTCACGTTCGAGAGAAGCGAGTATCGTAATAAAAATCCATCGTACATAGGTTTCCCACCTCGAGCAAAAGTATTAAAGTTATATACAACAATCGCGAAGTTATCGCCGGCGAGATAATGTTGGAAGCGTTCGATTTTGTGAATTCCGCAACTCTCTTCCGGTATATCCGTATCGTTATATCCTCATTTCTCGTTAATTGCAATGCCCATTCACGTTGTAACGTGGAATTCTGTTTTCTTATTAAATTCCATTTATCGTGTAATTCTCCCGTGCGTATGTTTCCGCGTTCACAATAAGTTCGCTCTACTACAAGAGAACGAGGGAAGCACAAGTTGTCCGAATTATTGATTTCAAGTATCGCGAGCTTCGTAACATCTTCGCGTTTTGACCCGTCTACGACCCGAGGGAATTGCAACATTAAAAATTTGAATGTTGAAATGTTCCGCGATATCGAGTCCTCCGGCACTCTGCGCTACCGAACTCACAAGTCTCCAAATATCCTCGTAAATCAAGTCACGCACCGGACGAAAGGATATTCCTGCTGGTCCATGGGCTAAATTTACCGAATGAAAAGACATACCCACATAATCTCCAGGCTCGCACGAATTTATCGCGTAAGAATGAATTTCGCGGAATGCGTTTTCTAATAAATGATAAATATCCTCACCTTCATATAGCGTTCGTATCGTAAAACTCGCTTCTCTCTCGATTACGCCAAATCTTCTAAATCGTCGCGTATTTTCCGTCACTAAATTTACAAAATTAAAATTATTGTTCTCGACTTGACGTTGTCGTTGCTGCTGTTGGTACAAGTCCTCCTCCTCTCCAGCCTCTTCTGTCTCCGAATCTGTGTTATCGCGAATTTCATCGAAGACTTCATCCTCATCATTCTCATCCACATTATTATGCTGCAATACCTAATTTTCAGGAGGCACTTCTTCGTTTCGTCCGCCTCCTCTCTGCACTATCGAAGTAAAAAAATTAATTTTAAATAAATTTAAAAATTTAATGAAATAATTTTTATTTTCTTAAAATTTTACCTGGTGCCGTCACGATATCAGATTCATGGTTATTTTAGTACTCTTCAATACGCGCTTTGCCTAAAATTTAATACTTAGTATATCAAGAATAGATTTTTTAAATTAATATTTTACTTTATGTACAAAACTTACATGAAGCCCTCATTTCGTGCGATGCTTCTTCAGCTCCTCGTTTTCGAGACTGTGAGGAAGCCGCACGTGCGGCTATATATATATATATATATATATATATATATATATATATATAATATATAATATATATATATATATATATATATATATATATATATATATATATATATATATATATATATATATATATATATATATATATATATATATATATATATATATATATATATAATATATATATATATATATATATATATATAAAATCATTTTTTACCGGTTAAATGATTTTCACGATGATTAGCTAGCAGGAAGGCTATATGACCTCCCACATCCTCCTCCTCGTGATTGAAAGCGTCTCGCATTTCAATTATTTCACCCGCGATATGCAATAATTCGTCACAATCAGCGAAATGTCCTAATCGATATAATACAGCGAGTAGAGTGTTCGAACTATCGCAGACAAAACTCCGAAAAACAGCATAATTTATTTCAAGCGACTCATCCGATAACATGGATAGATATCACGCGCTGTTTATTCTAAGTGACAAATTCGAACCTACAATTATGCACTTGAATAATATTTCTTTTAGCTCCTCCATTTTTTTTTGATACTATCATTCGCACACACACGCAGAAGCACACACGAAATGTCACTATTTTTCACGGAACGACGCCTGTTACTTCGTGCAATGACAAACTCGGAAATAATATTTTCTACAACGATAACAAGAATTTATTTAAACTAATAGCCCCACTTTTCAACGGAACGTCGTTGAAAGATTTAAAATTTTTCATTTTTTTGCAGGTAAGTTGTTTAAAAAAAAACAAAGAAGCAATAAAAAACAAAGAAACAATAAAAAACAAAGAAACAATAAAAAATAAAGAAACAATAAAAAATAAAAAAAACAAAAAAAACATTTTTTCAATTGTTCTTTTAAAATTAAAAAAAAAAGTTTTATTGTTTAAAAAGATATTTTTATTTTTATTTATACGTATTATTCGTTTTAGTTTATTGTTTAAAAATTTTTGTTATAACAATGCCAAAGTAAAAGCTTTATCGTAAAAACTTTTTTTTCATTTTTTCTAAATTTTTGTAAAAAGAACAAAGTGTTCGAGATTGCAGCAATCTCGAACTTCGCATGTTGATGCTGCGCGACCGCGTCATCGCCGCCCGCGTGATGCGAGGCAGCATTTCTGCGAGCGCAAACGCGCTGCAACAACAAATGGGAAGGATCTCAGATGAAATTGTGACAAACAAGTCACATAAAAACTGTCGGCGGAAGTGAGCAAATTTCGGGAACTTTCTGGATCCTCCGAGAAGGCGACGACCTTATAAAAGTAAGCCGACAACCGAGCTCGGCGCAGTCCGCTAAAAACAATCAACGCGTACACGCTATCCGAGTGATAATATAAATTCAGTTTTGTTTATAGAAATAGTCGTATATTTCAGTGCCGTTGTGTGACTACCGGAGTTATTCCGAGACAGACGATTTATCGCTGTTCGTCCGCCGCGAATTATAGTCGTATGACACGTATAATTACTCTTGTAAAAAGTTGTAACGATGCATCCCCTATCGTTCCCGACACGTCGCCCGTCGGAAGTCTGCCGCCCGGCGAACACCAGCCGGGCAGGGGCAGAGGCGCTTAGCGCCCTATTTTTAAAATGCGAAAGCAATGTTTATGACAAACACCAACGGCGGTGTTTGTCATAAACAAACCGAGCGCCGAACGGCACCGAACGTTTCCGGCGAATGCCGATCGCCGAACGCGCGCTGCCGGAGGCCCACATCGTCTCCCCCACCCCGAGGGGGATGTGAACGGCGCGGGTGTCGCGATCGCTCCGGTAGAGTATACAAAGCCCTACCGACCTCCAGACCGTACCAGACCGGCACCTGAAATCCGCTCGAGCAGTACGCTCCGAGACAATTCCAGAAAACCGATCCTAACGTCGACAGACAGTAAACCGGAGGTTGACGCGTTCGCAGCCTCCGTCGAGTATTCTCGACTAACTGCTCTCGAGACGAATCCCGTCTTAGCATCCGTACAGGACAGAGAGTGGACGAGTTCGCCGCTTTCCTCGAGGATTCTCGAGCCTCTACGATCCGATCACCTGACCATCCGGACTCCGCGCACAGACGCATCCCACGATCGTTATCTGGGAACCCGCGCCGCGTCACCGACACCGACGCCTAAGACGACTGCAGGCCTGACACCCTTGCAGTCCGCGCCGAACACCCGGCCGCACACAATACGCGCCTTAACTCGCGTATCTCGCGCGATATCCATTTGCAAGATATCGAAATATTGACACGCGGTGTCAATACGCGCCCGCCTTACCGCGCGCACCTCGCGCCAACAAACGCGAGCCGACAACACGCGCTCGTCTTACCGCACGCGCCCCGCGCCACAAGCCGGGCCTTTAACTAGACGCGAAAAACATTGTCTAGACCGGCGTCATAACAGTACGTTTGTATTCGTATGTCAATTCATACCATTGTATCTGACTCGTACATCAAGTGTAAGCTGACCATTGCCTTGAGTGGCCAATAAAAGACGTACATACCAACTCACGTCCGTTGCGTTTCAACCCCTTCACGAATCCTGATCCCGATTACGCTGTCCGCGCACGCGAAACCGCACGTGAAGCGGCCCGTTACAAAGTGTACAGATTCTATTCGTCTTAGAATCAAGCACGTCTCGATACTCGCGGGTGCGTTTATCCGTCGGTCATCTCATTTCGCGCTTGTCTTTTCGGAGCACGCTCGCTCGCACGTTCACACATAACTTTCGCGCACATTTGCTGGTCCTTCGAGCCGGATATCGCTGTCCGGTGTCTGTGGGTGCAGTGAGTGCAGTGCCTGTGGTGATTTTCGTCGGAGCTTTTTCGGTCATCACATTCTAAAAGACAAAAAAAATGAGTAAAGAAACGGACTCAACCATACGGACTCAATTGGAGCTGTATGGGCGTATTGCACGCAATCGTACGAGAACTTGCGGAAGTCGGGGTCCGCCAATATTTCTGTCGGGCTGGTGGAGGCACGACTCCAAGCCCTGAAAGCCAACTGGGCGAAATTCGAGTTCAACCACAATAAGCTCGGCATATCCTGGGAGGCCCTACGCAAGACCGACTACGTCAAGAAGGACATGCTAGCGCTAACCAAGGAAGCGTACCTCACCCAGAAGGGCATGTTCATGGATGCGCTCCACCGTCTCAGATCCACGGAGAGAACCAAGGCTTCCGCTGCTGGCAAACCAACATCACAGCCGCCGCGAACGACCTTGCCGAGGATACAACTTCCTTAGTTCTCCGGGTTGTATGAGGACTGGCCGTCGTTCCGAGATCTCTTTCATTCCCTTATTGGGAAGGATGCCTCGGCTACCAACGTCGAGAAAATTCATTACCTCAAGGCGTGCCTGAAGGGAGAAGCGGAACTTCTCATCCGTAGTCTGCCCACCACAGGGGAGAATTTTGATCGCGCTTGAAAGGCTCTCACGGACTACTACGAGAACAAGCGCCTGCTCGTACGATTGTACATTGCAAGGTTCCTGGCGATTCAACGGGTAAAGGGTGAGTCGAGCACAGATTTGCGTACTCTTTACCACGGCGTCTTGAGCACCGTGGACTCCCTCGAGAGCATCGGTCGACCGATAACGGCGAGAATGGGAGAATGCGATAGTTGATACGACGGATTCGCCGTCGAACGTAGAGTTGATTCAGTTCCTCGACCGACGGCTGCACACGATCGAGTCGTTGCAACCGCCCAAGCCGGAACCGAGTGCCGCAAAACCGGGCGCGACTTCCGGACGTTCTTCGCGAGTGCATCATGTGCGGAAACCGGAAAGCAATCGCGGCCAATGCTCCTTGTGTCACAAAGAACATTACATAATGTTTTGTGACGCGTACAAGGCCAAGACGGCAGCGGAGCGACGGCAGCACGTAGAGAGACATCAGTTGTGCTTCAATTGTCTCGGGAAGCACAAAGTGACTGCTCGTCGAAGAAGACGTACTCGATGTGCGATGCGCGTCATCACTCGCTTCACGACGCGTGCAAGTCCACTGAAATCGCCAAATCGTCGCTTTCCGCGAACCGACTTGCGAAAGCAGTATCGGCAGTGCTTTTCGCGACGGCGCGCGTCCGCGTGGCCGACAAGTTTGGCGTTCTTCACACCGCTCGAGTCCTCATCGACCAAGGATCCGAGATATCAATCATCGCCGAGTCATTGGTCCAGCGACTGCAATTGGCCCGGACTCCTGCCTCGACATCCATTGTCGGTGTTGGCGGTCAACATACGGGCGCACGGGGTCGAGTCGAGCTCGCGCTCACGCCGTTGCGCGACGGTCCGCCGTTGTGGGTTTCGGCGCTCGTCCTCAGACAGCTGACGCTCTACAACGGTGGCATCCGAGTGAGTCGCAACACGTGGCCGCACATCTATGGCATCGAACTCGCCGACCCGGACTTCTTCGCAGCCGACCCGGTAGAACTTCTCCTCGGTGCGGATGTGTGCGCAGCTATCTTGCAACCGGTCTTCGACGTGGAGGACGTCGGCAACTTGTGGCCCAGAGGACAACACAGGGTTGAATTTTGTCGGGTTCCGTCGGCATTTCAGCCGCAACCCAGTCCGCCCAAACTCACCACTGCTGCAGCGACGACAACCTTCACGGCTTGGTGCAGGAATTCTGGCGACAGGAGGAGGTCGTGGCCAAGACTATTCCACCCACCACGGACGAGCAGGAAGCTGAGGACCACGATGTAACGATGCATCCCCCCATCGTTCCCGACACGTCACCCGTCGGAAGTCTGCCGCCCGGCGAACACCAGCCGGGCAGAGGCAGAGGCGCTTAGCGCCCATTTTTAAACATGCGTACACGATGTTTATGACAAACAGCCGTTAGTGTTTGTCATAAACAAAGCGAGCGCCGAACGGCACCGAACGTTTCCGGCGAATGCCGATCGCCGAAACGCGCGCTACCGGAGGCCCGCGTCGTCTCCCCCACCCCGAGGGGGATGCGAACGGCGCGGGTGTCACGCTCGCTTCGGTAGAGTATAAAAAGCCCTACCAAACACCAGACGCCACCAGACCGGCACCTGAATCCGCTCGAGCGGTACGCTCCGAGATATTACCAGAAACCGATCCAAGCCGTCGAAAGACAGTACACCGGAGGTTGACGTGTTCGCAGCCTCCGCCGAGTATTCTCGGCTATCTGCTCTCGAGACGAATCCAGTCTGAACACACATCCGTATAAGAAAGAGAGTGGACGAGTTCGCCGCTTTCCTCGAGAATTCTCGAGCCGTACGGTCCTACCACCTGACCATCCAACCTTTCGTACAGGACAGAGAGTGGACGAGTTCGCCGCTTTCCTCGAGTATTCTCGAGACCTGACGCTCCGACTATCCGAACGTCCGAACTGCACTCCCGCGATTATCGCTGGGAACGTGCACCGCGTCATCGACGCATCTACCCGACTGCAGGCCTGATACTCTGCAGTCCGCGCTGAACACCGCGTCACCAACGCATACACCCGACTGCAGGCCTGGCACCCTGCAGTCCGCGCCGAACACCATACGCATATTACTCGATATATATCGCACGACTGTAAACTGCGAGAAATCGCAATACCGACACGCGGTGACAACACGCGCCATCTCACCGCGCGCACCTCGCGCCTACAAACGCGAGAACGACAACACGCGTCCGCCTTACCGCGCGCACCTCGTGCCAACAACCGCGAAGCCGACAACACGAGCCCGTCTCACCGCGCGCACCCCGCGCCACGAGCCGGGCCCTTTAACTAGACGCGCAAAAACACCGTCTCGACCCGCGTCATAACATACGCCCGTAGTATTATCATAGTAACACGATTTATTGTAATCACGCATCGATTGTAAAGCTGACCATTGCCTAGAGTGACAAATAAACGACGTACCTAACAACTCACGTCCGTTGCGTTTCAACCCACTTCACGAATCCTTATCCCGATTGCGCTGTCCGCGCGCGTATTCGAAACCGCTCGTGAAGCGGCCCGTTACAACTTTGGCCGAACACATTCGCGAGACGCTAGCGGCCGCTTTGTCGTGCGTCTGCCTCTCAGGCTGCCGCTCCCAGACCTCGCGGGAACGAAGCGCACCGCAGCCCGCCTGCTCGGGCACATGGAGCGCAGGTTCGCCCGAGACGATCAGCTGAAGCAGCTGTATACTGGCTTCATGCGAGAGTATGAAGTCCTGGGGCACATGTCCCCTGCCCAGCCTGCCGGCGCTGCAGGATTGGCCGACTGCTACCTGCCTCACCACGGCGTGATACGCAAGGCGAGCTCGGCCAAGATTCGAGTTGTCTTTAATGGCTCATCTACGGTTCCGTCAGGAGCCAGCCTTAACAGGTATCTCAAGGTGGGCCCCAATCTGTTGCCCACCTTGGAAGACGTTTCGCTGCGGTGGTGAGTCCATCGCTTCGTGCTGGCGAGCGACATCGAGAAGATATATCGCCAGATTCTCGTTGCCCCGGAGGACCGCCATCTTCAGAGAATTCTGTGGCGCTACGAGGACCAGACTGCTCCGCAGACCTATCAGCTCAACATCGTGACGTACGGACTGGCCTGTGCTCCGTTTCTGGCGTTGCGTTCCTTGCGACAACTCGCTGACGACGAGGAGGCCCACTTCCCCCATGGATCAGCGGCGCTGCGTCGGGATGTCTACGTGGACGACATCCTCACGGGCGCATCCTCCATCGAGGAAGCCTTGGATCTCCAGGGGCAGCTAACGGAACTGTGCA
Source organism: Cataglyphis hispanica (assembly GCF_021464435.1). NCBI lineage: Eukaryota > Metazoa > Arthropoda > Insecta > Hymenoptera > Formicidae > Cataglyphis > Cataglyphis hispanica. The sequence continues at coordinate 5,274,314 of NC_065962.1, read as the reverse complement.
CGGCAGGCGGGATTCCGCTCAGAAAGTGGTCGGCCAACGACCCCCGCCTACTAGAGCACATTGCGCCGGAGCATCGGTCACACTGTGACCTACTGTCGTGAACGCCGCAGGAGAGTCACGCCACTCTCGGCCTCCACTGGCACCCGAGCGGGGACTATTTTTCTTTTTCTACTAGGTCCATCAAGGTGTCAATTTACACGAAGCGGTCCATCCTCTCGTTGATGGCCCGCCTCTTCGACCCACTGGGCTGGCTGGCTCCGACCATCATACGGGCAAAAATCCAGTTTCAGTCCACGTGGCTGAACGGCTTGGAGTGGAACACTCCGTTGGAGTGCTCCGTTGGAAGCTAACGCGCAACAGTGGAGCAGGTTCCAGGAGGACCTCCCTCGTCTGGAGGAAATTCGCGTCCAGTGACGCGTGCCCATCGACCAAGCAGACGCCCGAATCGAGCTGCATGGCTTTGCGGACGCATCCGAGCGGGCCTACGCCGCCGTCGTCTACGCGAGGACGGAAACCCGCCACGGCGAAATCACGATTATTCTCCTTTCAGCAAAGACCAGCGCCGTTGAGGACGGTGTCACTACCTCGCTTGGAGCTCTGCGCGCTCTCGTTACTCGCCAGGCTAGTGGTGCACCTTCGCCAGGCTCTCGGCACAGGAGACGCGCCCATCCATCTGTGGTCCGACTCGATGGTCGCATTGGGCTGGATCCGCGGCCATCCCTCACGCTGGAAGGTGTACGTCGCGAACCGCGTCGCCGAGATTCAGGCGGCCTTGCCAGGAGCATACTGGCACCATCTCCCGGAGACGGAGAACCTCGCCGACTGTGCATCGCGGAGAATCTCCCCGAGCGAACTCTAGTCGCTCATCCACTCTGGTGGAGGGGTCCGCTCTGGCTTTCGGAGGGCCCAACGTCGTAGCCATCATCTCGAGAGGAAGAGCCCATCGGGGACCTGCCGGAGGAGCGCGTCAGAGCGCACGCTGCTGCTGCGCCGTTGCCGGAGTTGACCGAACCAGAAGAGCTGACGCGGTTCTTCTCGCTCAACCGCCTTTTGCGAGTGACCGCATGGTGCCGGCGATGGAGGCGCGTGCGTGCGGCCAAGCATCCGTCGCTCGTCGCAACGAGCCTGCCCTCGGCAAAGGACACCCTGCCAGCCTCCGAATGCGACGACGCTCGCATGGCATGGATTCGGGTGGTGCAGGCTGCAGCGTACAAGGAGGAGTTGAGAGCGCTCGCGCGGGGAGCGTCAATGCCGAGCAAAAACAATCTTATCAAACTCACTCCGTTTACAGATCTCCTAGGCATCCTGAGGGTTGGCGGGCGGATCAAGCACGCCCTCCTATCATATGACGAGAGGCACCCGATGATCCTGCCCAGATCATCTCACTTCACGCAGCTCATCGTCGAGGCGTGTCACCGGCGAACTATGCACGGAGGCGTGCAGCTCACCCTCGGGTCCATTAGGCAGAACTACTGGATCCCTCAAGGCCGTCAATTGGTGAAGGCCACCATCCAGCGGTGCGTCACCTGTGTCCACTGGCGGGCGGCCACGCAACAGCAGCTCATGGGAGACCTGCCACGGCTCCGCGTCACTCCTGCAAGGCCATTCCTGCGCACCGGCGAAGACTACGCCGGCCCCATCCAGCTGCGCACGACGAAGAGTCGCGGACACCGCTCGTACAAGGCCTTTGTCGCGATCTTTGTGTGCCTTAGCACGAAGGCCGTGCACCTCGAGGTCGTGTCGGACTACTCGGCCGACGCCTTCCTAGCCGCCTTGAAGAGATTTATAGCGCGGCGCGGGCTGTGTCGCAGTCTCCATAGTGACTGCGGCACGAACGTTGTCGGAGCCGACGCGCAGCTGCGAGCCTTCTTCGCCGCAAGCAACCCTGCACAGCACCAAATCGCCGATCAGCTGGGCACCGACCGCATCGACTGGGACTTCAACCCGCCCTCAGCACCTCACTTTGGCGGCCTGTGGGAAGCGCCAGTGAAGTCGCACAAGCACCACCTCCGGAGGGTGCTAGGAGAATCAACGCTCACCTACAAAGAGATGAGCACCCTCCTCACGCAAATTGAAGCCTGCATGAACTCAAGGCCGCTACAAGCACTGACGGACGATCCGTACGACGTGGCGGCCTTGACTCCAGGACACTTCCTCGTGGGAGCGGCCCTCAAAGCTATCCCAGAGCCGCATCTCCTGGACTCCAATCGGCCGACTCTCGCGCTGGCAGCTCATCCAAAAAATGCGCGATCATTTCTGGAGCAGGTGGTCACAGGAGTACCTCCACTCGCTCTCCCAGCGGCCCAAATGGTGGGCCTCCAACTGCGAAGTCCGCGTCGGGCGACTCTGTCTTATCCGGAGTGACACCACGCCGCCAACACGATGGCCTCTCGCCCGGTTCACCAGCGTGCATCCGGGAGACGACGGGAGAGTCACCATCCGCACTGCCACTTCGGAGCTGAAGCGTCCTATCGTCAAAATTGTCCTCCTGCCGGAGAGCCGCTCCGACGAGCAAGAGAACAAACCCGCGCACCGCGGAAGCAAGGCCTCTCTTGACTAACCAAGGGCGCTCCTTCGCCGGAATCCCGGCGAGGCGGGCGGGATGTTCGAGATTGCAGCAATCTCGAACTCGCATGTTGTTGCCGCGCGACCGCGTCATAGCCGCGCGCGCGATGCAAGGCAGCGTTTTCTGCGACCGAGCGAAAACGCGCGGCAACAACAAACATCGTCGCCCTTCTCGAAGGATCTAAGGTAAAATTGCGACAAACAAGTCACCTAAAAACTGTCGGCGGAAGTGAGTAAATTTCTAGAACATTCTGGATCCTTCAAAAAGGCGACGACAGTATAAAAGTAAGCCGACAACCGAGCGCGGTGCATTCCGCACAGAGTAATCGAGGCGTGTACGCTGTTCAAGTATTAATAGAAACTCGATCTCTTTTTAAGAAATAGTTGTGTATTTTAGTGCAGTGTGACTACCGGAGCAATTCCGAGACAGACGATTTATCGCTGTTCATCCGCCGCGTGCGAACTACGATTACAGGCGTGTGACACGCGTAATCTATCGTGCACATACATAGTGTGCACCGTCCGAGACTTAATCGCGTTGCGATACTCGCGGGTGCGTTTGTCCGTCGGCCGTCTCATTTTGCGCTTGTCCTTTTTTTGGGAGCACGCTCGCTCGCACGCTCACTATAACTTTCTCGCACACCCGTAATCGCCGACCTCCGAAGTAAGAGCGGGAAATGGTACCGGCATATACACATCCAGGACCTTAAACCCGCTCCAAAAGAAAACAATAACAACGAAACGGAGACCTCCGACGACGACAGCGATTACAGCGACGGGAAGGACAACGAGGAAAACAACAAACAGCCAAATAAATAGGAAAATAAAGCTCCGGCAAGCTCAGAAATCACAATGAGCATAGAAGAAGACATCATTGCTGAGATCGATAAAATCCTCGGAGAGGCCGAACCGGCCTACGGGCCACCTGGAGCTGTGCTGGAGGCACGACCAATCGATCGACCGCCACCAACACCACAGCCACCGAAAGTCGGCACCTCGATCCAGCAGTCCGACAGAGCGAACCGCATGAAGACGGCAATGCTGGCCACTCCACCGCCGCCGTTATCCACGTGCCACCGTCGCCGAGACTACCCGCCGCTCCCAGCCAGACGGCCAAAGCAAGACAAGGGACCGACATCGGGGGACACAACATCCCCCATGCCCGAAATCCTGGTCCCCATGGGCCCCTCACTACCACCGCCAATCATGGTAGAACTCGAGCCGGGCTTCACAGCGCCAGTACCGCACTTCGCGGTACACGTTGTAACGATGCATCCCCCATCGTTCCCGACACGTCGCCCGTCGGAAGTCTGCCGCCCGGCGAACACCAGCCGGGCAAGGGCAGAGGCGCTTAGCGCCCTATTTTTAAAGTTAATGAGTAGATAGGATAGGCCGATTCTAACTCAGTTAGTTTTAAACGCGGTAGTAAGAGTGAGAGTGACAGCCATATAAAATAGAGAGATAGAAAGATATCTCAGAAGGGAAGCGTCGGCACGGGGGAAAGCAGGGGGAGTAGGTAGGGTGAGACGGGTATGGGAGTGCGCGGGGTGGAACGCGCTGGTGGGTTTGCCGCGCGGCTTCCCCTCGACCCGTACCTCCGTGGGAGGTTCTGGGTTAGAACTCTCGTATTATTATTAGTGGAAACGTTATTTCCGGCGAGCGGGGAGCGGGGAACGAGTTGGCGGGCGTCGCGGCGTCGGTTGAGTCGCGGTTGGGGAGTTACGGGGAGAATATGTTTCGCGAAGAGGTTGGTTGGAGAGGCGTCGGAGCGTTGACAGGGGTGATGGGGGAGACGGGGGAGAACGATTTCGCGGTTAGAGCGCGCGACGCCGCGCGTGGAGGACGAGCTCGCGGTTTCGGTATCGGCGCGGCTTAGAGAGCGCGATTCGGAGAGAAGGTCGGGCGGAGGAACGGGACGACGCGTAGACGAGGGTGATCGAGAGACGAGAGATCGAATAAAGAGAGTCTTTATTTCTTCGCGATGCGTTAACGATACAGAGGCATGTTTGGTTTATGCGGTATAATAATGGTACAAAGGCGTATTTAATTTTTGCGATATAATAATGGTACAAAGGCGTATTTAGTAACGAAGGTGCGAGTGCGTGGATAGACGTATCACGATTATCCGAAGAACAGAGCCTGTAACTCGCAGTCTATCCGTTCGTCGCGGTCGAAGCTCTCGCTGTCGCGTATCGTCGCGGGAACGAAAGCGGGGTCGCGAACGCTCGCCGCGACGTCGAGGAAACGAGCCAGCTTGTTGTCGGTGTAGGTGGTCAAACAGTTCAAGGACGTAACGAGGCAGTTGACGCAATGTTCTAGATGCAATATGTATAGAACGGTGTTTCTCGACATAGCCAGTCGAATCTTGGGCGTCTCGAGACGGAGAATTCGGAGATTGTTCAGTCTGCCGAATCGAAGCGTCAATTGACCGATGTATATCGGCGCCGGGGAACGAGTCTCGTCGCGCTCGTCGGATTGAAAGTACGACGCGAGTGTGAATCGTAGATCGAGCAGCTCCTTCCACGTGTTTGGCGTTAGCGAGATCTCCTTGCCGTGATTATCTCCGAGAACGATTTCCACGAACGAGGGTCGACTGACGTTAATGCAGATTTCCAGATGTTTATATCCTGTTTTCGTCAATGAGTAGCGTCTTCCCAAGATTCTGAGAGGTCGCGCGATCGCATCGTTCGCGCAGTTTCTCGGTGTCCGATCGCGATCTAGCCTAAAAAGTAAACGCGAATAATTAGGGACGGAAGCGATAAAGGACGTTAGTTCGAGCGTTGTTACTCTCGATACCCTTACCCGTTATCTGTTCGAGCTTTCTTAGAATATCCGGCGTTATCCTCGCGGTTTCGATCGGCGAGTCTCGATCGATCCTCGAAGGAGTGTTGCTGCGGCGGCGGTCCCATCGTCCCGTACATCTCCGTTCAATGTTTCGTTCGCGAGCTTCGTCGTTGGTAATGAGACGCTTAACGGCAGAACGGCCTTTATATATTCGAGTCGAAATCGCCCCTTCTTTTTCGTGCCTTTGTACTCTATTCTTAAAGAGTATGCGGGAAGTCGCTATCGTCGTCCTCGTCGGATCTATCGGTCGCGACGTCGAGGCGATAGACGCGGCTGAGAAGATCCCGCAATTGCCGCAGTAACCCGTTCGTGGGGCATTCGACGCCGAGAACGCGAAGGTCGAAGAGACCCGCCGAGGTCACGATGTTCGAGAATTCGTTGAACGCGTAAAATTGACGTTTAGCGAAGAAGTACAGATTACCGTCGGTGTATCGGAGGGCCGACGTTATCGCGGATGGTATTCCGGGAAATACGTCTTTTAACAGAACGTGTTTAACGACCGTCATGCGGCATTCGTCAATCTCCGCTACTCTGTCGTCGTCGTAGATAGCGTAGGTTCGTCCCGAGTGCGTGTTTATCGCGGCGTTGATCTTAGCGTCTCGGGGAAATCCGTTACTGTGAAGGGATTTAGGTCAACCCGGTTTCAATCTAAAACTGGGATATTCCGCGAGATACATCTTATCGCCCGCGAATAGCGCGAGATCGCCCGAGGGTCTTCGATACGCGGCGAATAGACGCGTGAAGTTTTTCGGGAGAAACGTCGCGTATTCCGTTATCGTCATGGGCCTACCGTAGCGTTTCTCGGTTAGATCGATCATACGTTGCGTCGGTCGGCTATGTACAAACGTCGATTCATTATTAAGGCCGCGTCTATGCGCCGCAAGGCGCAGAGATCGTCGCGCGACAGATCGGTCGGCGCGACGTCGGTCGTCGCGGGCGCTACGGTGGTGACGGGCGCCGCGGTGGTCGCGGGAATCGCGGGGCGATCTCCGTCGTCGCGAGATCCGTACAAATTTTGTATAGCGAGGGTGTCCTCTACGCTTAATTTAACCGGATATTGAAGCTCGTTGTCGGGTATGTACGGAAACATGACCGAGTCGTTGCGCATGCTGTGCTGCAGACCTAAGGCGTGGCCGATCTCGTGAGTTAGCGTTAGCAGCAGATGACACTTGTCGGAGGGATTCTTGTTCAGGCGCATGCCACGGCTCCTCGTCGTCGACGTGCACCTCCGAGGAGAAATCGGCCGTTCCGGTGGGGAGGAACGCGTGAGCGAGAGCCCCGCCCGGACCTTCGAAGACAGCCGGACAGACGTCGCTGTTTTCGACGTTCGCGTAGGTGTGAGCGCCCGTTCGATACGATATCAATATATCGGGACGTAGCGAGTCGCGCGCGAACCTTAACGACGAACTCGTCGCCCATAGCGCGAACGCCACTTCGGTCGTTCGTAAGAGTTCCTCGCTAGCCACTTGAAAATTCCACGTTAGGCGCGTCTTCGGCCACTTTCTCGCGAATGGGCTGTACGCGCGATCGGGTATGTCCGCTAGGCCGCATCGCGGTTTGCGCATGAGATTGAGCGCATCGATGTTTAACGCTCCATTACCAGGTAATTGATAATATTCTTGAAACAGCGACAGCGCGCGACGCAGAGACGTCGCGTTGGCGGACGACAGCGATCCCCCGTCGTCCCTCACAAAAACCGTACGCTCGCAGAAAGCGGAGCGCCTCCGTCTTTTCCGGGTTGACCGGCGTCACGGCGACGAGCGTCGTCGCTAGAACGAGAAGAGCCGTCTTCGCGGCCATCGCGCGGATCGAGAGAGGCGCGAGAGATCGATCGCGAGGTATCGGACGCGATATATCGGACGCGAGATACCGGACGCGATTGATTCGCGCCTCAGAGGAAACGTCTATCCTCGTCGAATTTGATACGAGGTGGAAGGGGTATATTAGAGCGAGAAAAGAGAGAAGAACGGACGCGTCGACGATTCGCACGAGGGGGGGAAGCTTCTTCCGACGGCGGCGAAAGTCGGGGTATCCGGGATACGCCTCTCTCAGGGATCCTCGAGTCTCTCTGTCCTCGAGTCTCTCCGTCCTCGCGATTTCTATTTTTATCTGTGAAAGAAGATATTGAGGGTTAAATGAGGAACGGTCGCAGTTAGCGATTATCCCGGAAGGAAGATGCGGCCGCGACGTTCGCGCGTCGATCTTTATAAGAAGCGCGATCGCTTCAAGAAACGTCGAGAAGTGTTTTCGCGCGCGAGGTTAATAGATACTCGATATGGATCTGATCGAGCAGATGAGGAGGATCGAGGAGTCTGTGAAAGCTGCGCGGGAGGCGCTCGTAAGGCACTGTCGTTCGCTTAGGAGCGAACGAGACGACGAATCGTTCGACGCTAGTATGCTGAACAGACTGTTGGAGATGAACGTTGCCGTGGATAATGCCGAGAGACTGCTGGATCGGATTACAATCGTTCGCTGGAGGAGAAGCGAGTGAGGGGACCGCTCGACGCGGAAGCGGTGAGGGAGATCGCGGAGATCGACGAGTCCTTTAGATCCGCGAAGACGACGTTCTCCGACTTCATGAGGAAGACGAGGATCGCGGTGACTCGAGCGGAACGCGCGAACGGAGTGGCCCGCGAATCGCCGAGGAGCGGCGAGGAGGAGTGACGTCGTGAGTATCGCGCGAGTCGCGCTTATATCTCATACGCGTGAAGATTAATTCGCTAATAACGATCGTCTTTCAGAGAGGCGGATCCTCGCGCTCGTCGAACGAGCGCGTTTCGCGATGCGAGCGAGATGTGTATCGAATTTGCAATAAATAAAATTGAAAATTATATCGAGTGCGATCTTTTTTATCGTTCGCTTTTAAAGCTTCCTTCTACGACGATTCGACGGATCTTTAGAGGATTCTCGAGTCTTCTTTGTCCCTTTACCTTCGCGCTGTTTTATTTTTAACGTCGTTATCTTAATAAGAAAAGGAAGATGCGGTTCGAGTCGTACCGCGATATCCGCGCGTTGATCCTTATAAGATGCGCGGTTGCCTTTGAGAGCACCAAAGTGTCTCGATTCGCGAGGTAGCGCGAAACGATGGATCTCGTAAATCGTATAATTAAATCGTGCTAGTACGTCACGATTAACGGCGATTTAATAGCTCTTAAGGCGTGCGTTTTACAAGATGGCGACCGATTTAAAGGAGGAAGCGGAGGGTATATTGAAGGAGAGTCCCGACTCCTTTCGGGTCGAGTTTCGAATAGAGGGAAGCGACAAGATCTTGAGGACGATGTTCGACGCGCGAAGACGCGTATCTTTTATTTTTAATTATTTCTAATTATTTTTAGAAACAGGATGTGTGAAGAGCGCGCGAGAGGCGCTCTTCGAACTCGTCGAAAAGACGAGAAAGATAACCGGGCAAGCCACGAGGGTTCGCGCGGCGCTGCGCGATTGCCGCGATCGCGGCCACGAGGACGACGAACCCGCGCCGAAACGATCGCGGGACGAGAGGACCGGATCGTCGAGCAGCGTCGAGAACGCGTAGAGCGGTGTGATTCGCACGCTCGTATATTTTGTACATCTATATATTTTGTACATCTATATATTTTGCGCATCTATGTATTTTGCGCATCTACATATTCTATACTCTTATATTTTAAATAAAATCGTTCGCTGTTTAAAGACTCGTCCATTTTCTCTCCTCTTCCTTTTCCACGGCTATTCTTCCCTAATCGGTCTCGCCGTTATCGCGGTTAAGTAAAATCGTTCGCTGTTTAAAATTTGTACATCTATATATTCTGTACGTTTATATTTTATACGTTTATATTTTAAGTAAAATCGTTCTTTGTTTAAAAGCTCGTCGATTCTCTCTTCTCTTCTCTTCCCACGACTATCCTTTCTTAATCGGTCTCGCCGTTAACGCGGTCGCGATAAACGAGGAAAATTCGTTCGCGAAGCATTTAAAGTATTTAGAGTACGCGGCGCGTCTAAAGTGTCCGCTCCGTCCTTCTCTCGCGCCTCGCTCCTATCGCGAGGTTGCGGTCGCGATAAGAACGATAGGACTTTGTTCGCTCGACGGCGCGAATAAATCGTATCTCTCGCGAATAAATCGTACCTCTCGCGAATATATCTTTATCGCGCGATGCGCGAAGAGTATAAGATATTTAATATATAAAAGTATTTAGGAAAATATTCGGGATATAAAGTACACGCTTCTCCTCGTCGAGAAAACCGTCTCGCGACGTGAGAATGGAGAGGAGATACGGAAATTGTCGTTATTACGTCATTAATACGTATATTTAAATATAACGAATACATTTTGACGCGACATATAAAATGTAGTTTATAATACGATTTATAATACGATTTACAATACGATGTAACGCAATATATAAAATGTGGTTTATAATACGATTTATAATACGATGTAACGCAATATATAAAATGTGGCTCTTCTCCCTTCTTCTCTTCGCGTCTAGGGGCGACGCTACGGCGACGACGTTTCTCGCGTTCGACTCGTTCACGACGAGCATCGCGCGTCTCTCTCTATCTTCTTCGTCGAACGTGCAGATGAATCGTTATCTCCTCCCCTTGAAAATCGATCGACTTTCCGTCCTGATCGACGACGCGTACGGTTATATCGGTAACGGATCGCGCGATGATCGGGAGGTAAATGATTCGCGCGGGGATCTCCGACACTTTATATCTGGACGGAACGTTCGGCGCGAACTCGTGTATGGTGTGCGCGGATTTGTCATTGTGATACGCCCCTGTCGTGACGTTGCATTCTACGCGAATAACGTTAACGGCCATAATATTTACCGGTTTATCGGAAGCGTACCATTTATTCGGTTGTAGCACGCGAGACGAGAAGCCCAAAAGCGAACCGATATTATTGGGTTTAGTAAAATTTATCCGATACGCGCATTTGATCTCGCTTCTCATAGTGTTATCGTTTCCGCGAAGCATTATAACGCGTTCGCTCTTCTCGCCCCTCTCGTCGTCGAAGAGATCGTCATCGGGGTCGTCGACGTCGTACATATAATCGTCGTTCTCGTCTCTCGTCTCCGATTTCTCCTCGCTCCGTTTTCGCTCCGTCTCGCTCTCGTCTCGCTCCCGCTTCCTCGTTTGCCGTTTGCGACGAATCGCCGCTCTCAGATACGCGTCTATAGCGTTTAACTCGTAAGATCCGACGGGAATCGCGATAACCTCGTCGTTATCGTCAAAGTAAAATTTATTGTTCGCGAAATTTACATTCGGTATCGTGTTGTAAGTCTCGAAATTAGTGAGACCTAACTCGTAATCGCCATCGTTCAGATCTAGAGGCGGAAAATAGCTCGCCGTGAGAACGCTGCTTCATCCGGATAGCGTGAGAGTCAGCGACATGATTGGCGGACAGTTACGGCCGAAAATTTTTCCAGTCGACCTCTCGGAGAAATCTCAGGCAATTGGCCGCAAGTGCTCTGATCGCTCGTCTGTTGAGAGTCACGATTGTATCGAATAGACGCGTCGCGTCCGAGATAACGTTCGAGCTCGCGCGACGGACGAAGATTGCCGAAACTGTCGTAATAGATCGCGTCGTCGCCCCTCTTCGCGTACGCCACCCAATGAGTGCCCGGCCTCGACGAGTCGTCCAAATTAACGATACCGCTCTCGTTACGGCGCGCTCTCGTCGGAAGAGCGTCGCGCATAAACACGCCCCGGAAATGAGGCACGCGCGAGAGTATCGCGGCGCGATTTAACTGTTCGTCCGTCATCGCGCCGACGGATGGGAGATTCCCTAGCGTTTCGCGCGAAGTTTTTTTTTAAAGATTCCTCTTCTTCTCGTTGAGGACGCACCGCTTCCACGTTTGTAAGGCGCGAGGTACAAACCGCGACCTTCCATCGCGCGATTGTGGCGCTGCAGCTCCTCCAATCGCCGTCGCGTCGCCTTGCCATCATTCACCGCTCTCGCGATTCCCGCCGCTCCTCCAGCCAAAGAACCGAGAACTCCCAGTAACGGCAACAGGGGTAAGAAGCCGCCGCGTTTCGCCGCGGGAAGCGTTCGTTTTCTCGCGGCGATCGTCCTCCTCCTCCCCCTCTTCTTTCTCTTGACTCTCGCACCCATTCCCAGCTTCGTCTTCGTTCTCATAGTCGCCCATATGGCTGTCGCGGCGGCTCTTTCGCCCAAGGTCGCGTCGCTCGCCGCGACGCGCTCGCGCGCTCTCTCGGCGAGCGCTCGATCGGCGACGTGTCGATCGGCGAGGTCGCCGTTTCGCGAGTACGCGATGTCGTGCTCGCGGCAGGCCGCGTCCAACGGATTGACGCCTCGATCGCCTCGCGCGAGTCTCTTCGCGAGACGAGTGCCCAGCCCGCAAAATTGATAACCCGGTATATGTAGCTCGAAGGGCAGCGCGTCTATCGCTCTGTTCAAGTTGCGAATGCAACTCTCGAGGCGGAACGGCGGTATAACCTGCGCCACCGATATCGCCGGTTATACCGCCGTTCCGCCTCGAGAGTTGCATTCGCAGCAATCTTTAACGAGCGGCGCCGGTCCGTCGATGTGCGTTCGTTGCCAGGGACGATTGTAGTGTTCCAAGCATCTACGATAGCGCCGTATCTCCGGATCCGCTCTTATGTGTTCGGGCAATCTCTCCCACACTCGATCCACGTAGCGACCGAAGTATCGCAGCAGGATCGTCTTCGGGATAAACCGCAACTGCTCGGCGGTAAGTTCGAGGATATCGTCGCTGTCTAGTAATAGGATAAACATCCCGATCGACCGCGCGCGACTCGCTACTGCGCGATCCGCGACGATCGATTTGTATATAAATAGAAGAGTCCCGTCTCGCTTCGCGAGTGCATCGCGCACGCGCGACCGTCGACGGAGATGCGCTTCGTGCGGCAGCCGATCGCGATAAAGGTGACGAATCTGGACGGTAGAGCGCGAACGGCAAACGACGCCGAGGCGCGCAGACACGGCCCTCTTCTGCCGAACGCTATTCGTTGCGTCATTTGCGGTCCCTCTAATTGCGGTAAGACGAACGCGTTGATAAGTCTGCTGGAGAGTCCGCACGGCTTACGCTTCGAGAACGTTTACGTTTACTCGAAATCGTTGCAACAACCAAAATATAGATACTTAGAAGATCTATTAGCACCGATGGAAGATATCGGTTATTTTACATTTTCCAATAACTCAGACGTTATCTCGCCTAGCGAAGCGCTTCCGAATTCGATATTCGTGTTCGATGACATAGCGTGCGATAAACAGAACACCGTTAGAGAATACTTCGCTATGAGTCGACACTCGAACGTCGATTGCTTCTATCTGTGCCAAACGTACGCTAAAATACCGAAACACTTAATACAAGATAACGCGAATCTGCTAATTCTCTTTAAACAGGACGGTACTAACTTAAGACACGCATACAACAATCACGTGAACACCAACATGTCGTACGAGAATTTTCACGCGCTGTGTCGCGCGTGTTGGCGACGTAGATACGGATTTCTAGTGATAGACAAAGACAGCGCGCTTCGCAACGGCAGATACAGACGAGGATTTAACGAATTCTCCGTACCGTAGAGCGATCAGTAGTCGCGGATGCGTCGGATGGGCGCGAACGAGAGGATCGGTTCGTTCGCGATGGCGACTAAGGATATCGACGAGCGAGAGAAAACGACGAAGGAGATAGCTAAGACGCGCGCTTCGATTCGTAGAAAACACAGAGCGTTGAAAACCGGCAAAGCGGAGAGCGAGGTCGCTATGGAGACCCGTTTCAAGCCGATCGTCGAACCGCTGCGCCGCATCGCCGAACGAGACGAGCGAGACGCGATCAAACGCGAAGCGGTCGACGCCGAATCCGCCGTTAGTGTTTGTCATAAACAAAGCGAGCGCCGAACGGCACCGAACGTTTCCGGCGAATGCCGATCGCGCTGCCGGAGGCCCGCGTCGTCTCCCCCACCCCGAGGGGGATGCGAACGGCGCTCGCTTCGGTAGGGTATAAAAGCCCTACCGAACTCCAGACAGTACCAGACCAGCTCCTGAATCCGCTCGAGCAGTACGCTCCGAGACAAATTCCAGGAAAACCGATCCTTACGTCAAACAGACAGTAAACCGGAGGTTGACGCGTTCGCAGCCTCCGCCGAGTATTCTCGGCTATCTGTTCTCGAGACGAATCCCGTCGCAACACACATCCGTACAGGACAGAGAGTGGACGAGTTCACCGCTTTCCTCGAGGATTCTCGAGCCTCTACGGTCCGATCACCCGACCATCCGAACTCCGCGCACCGACGCATCCCGCGATCCTTGTCTGGGTAACCGCGCCGCATCAACAATACCGACGCATAAAATGACTGCAGGCCTGGCACCTTGCAGTCCGCGCGACCACCCGACCGCATACCATACGCGTCGTAATTTACGTATCTCGCGCGACAGTAAATTGCGAGATATCGAAACACTGACACGCGGTGGCAACACGCGCCCGTCTCACCACGCGCACCTCGCACCTACAAACGCGAGAACGACAACACGCGCCCGCCTTACCGCGCGCACCTCGCGCCAACAACCGCGAAGCCGACAACACGAGCCCGTCTCATCGCGCGCGCCCCGCGCCACGAGCCGGGCCCTTTAACTAGACGCGCAAAAACACCGTCTAGACCCGCGTCACAACATTACGCTCGTATTATTATATTAACGCGATTTATTGTAAACGCTCTGCTCATTGTAAAAGTTGACCATTGCCTCGAGTGGCGAATAAACGACGTACACAACAACTCACGTCTGTTGCGTTTCAACCCCTTCACGAACCTTGATCCCGATTGCGCTGTCCGCGCGCGTATTCGAAACCGCTCGTGAAGCGGCCCGTTACAGATTAATATGTTATTATCTATAATATAGAATATAATATAGAAATTAGATTGGCTAATAAAGCGCATTTCTGCTTTCAGAAAAATAATGAAATTGATAAAACAGAAACAAATAATTGATGTTCTAAGATATTTTATTAATATAATATTAGGTTGTTAAAATTTATTTTAAATTCTCGAACTTCAAACGAATTTTTCGAATAATTTAATACATTACAGGATATTTGCAAGTATATTTTTATTCATTTTTTATATTATATCTTTAAAAATATTTATTTCTTTCTTTTCCAAAACGATGACCAACATATACAAGATGAAAAACAAAAGTGTATCTCCGGTAATAGGATCTTCAAATCTACAAAAGTATGTAACACGTAAATTACTGATCAATTTTCATATAAAGTAGAAATCTTATATTTGTACGTAATAAAACCTAGTAAGTAATAAAACCTTTGTTATTTTGTTTCAGGAATTTTGACTCACACGATGAAAAAGAAAATAATTCATCTTCTCAAAATGTGGCTACTTTAAATAAACCGTTAATAAAAAGCATCGTAGATTTAACAAGTGACAGCGCGCAGCATATAGGGTCAGTAAAAGTTGTTATGTTTTTTAAATTCATATGTACATACAGAGGCATACATAGAATAATGTTAAAATTTTTTTGTTTTTAGTAATGACTCTTTAAGTCCGGATTTGCACTCAAATGTATCTGGCAGCTCTTCTACATCTGCAGTAAATGTCTCTGGACATACGGGGGGCAAAGATTTAATTGGAAAACAGATAAAGCCAAAAGGAAAATCCCAGCCGGATGTTCTAGAAAATGCCATTTGTAAAGTTACTTCTTTATTAGAGAACAGATGTGCTCCAGTTTTTTCATCGCCGTCATCTCTAAAGCCGGAAATAGAAGTAGATTTGGCATTTTGTCAATTAATACTTTCATTATTTATCAGTATGCCCCAATGTGCAAAGGCAGACAAAAAGAAAGAAATAATGCGTATTTTATTTGATTATTAATTGCTATATCTTATATGACATTCTACTTTTTTTTATATGATATATAATTATTAGTGATATATAAGTTAAATATTTTAATGCAACATGTAATAATTATGGTACGTCATTTTAAGTTAATTTTTATAATGCAACATGTGATAATTATGGTACGTTATTTTAAGTTTATTTTTATAATGCAACATGTGATAATCATGGTACGTTATTTTAAGTTTATTTTTATAATGCAACATGTGATAATCATGGTACGTTATTTTAAATTTATTTTTATAATGCAACATGTGATAAATAGTGATACATGTTAAGTTATTTTTTTTATGTAACATGCAATTATTACTGATAAGATATATTAATTTTTAATGCAACACATGTGATAATTAGTGGTACATGTTATGTTTATTTCTTTTATGCAATATGTAACGAGTGACACAAAATGTTATATTTATTTTTTTTATGCAATGTAATAAATCGTTTTATTATAACATAAGCATATGTTTACATAAATATATATATTTAATTTTCAATAGTATTTTATTATGAATCATCACGATGTTGTCCTCTTCTTACATAATCATACTGCCACGGAACTTCGCCGGGTTGTGTTAGAAAATAATCAGCCAGTTTGTCTCGTTGTTTGTATGCAATTGTAGTGTTGTATGCAATAGTTGCATGATGCTTTGAAGTGGGAGCTATATCTCTCAGTACATTTTCAGTATATTATCGCCATTCTCCGGGGATGATGTTACCTTCAGAGTCCTCTGAATCTATAAAATGTGGAGGACAGTATACTCTGTTCTTCGCTTCCACAAGATCTTCCTCATATTTTATGAAATTATGTAGACATATAGTCGCCATGACAATCATGTCTACATATTTCGGATGCATATTAATGGGCTTTCGATAAATTCTCCATCGTGAAGATAAAATACCAAAAGTATTTTCTATAGTACGCCTTGCTCTAGATAATCTGCAAAAATTAATAAAACATAAAAATAAAAATTAATAAGATTAAGATATATTTTAATAATAGTACATTGTAATAAAAATAATAATTGCGCAAATTGCTTACCTATAATTAAATATTTTTTTTTCTTTCATTAAGTATTTTTCCGGAGTAAGGTCGCATCATTAAAGTACTGATCGGGAAACCACTGTCTCCAAGAAAAAAACAAGGCATTGTAATGTTACTTCCAGGAAGATTTACAGTCCCTTTGGGAAGATTCAGTAATTCATTTTCCAATGCTGAATAAATGTCAGAAGAAGTAAAAATACCACCGTCACTATTGCCACCATATGAACCAATGTCAACTAGTGTGAACATATATTTATAATCACATGCAGCCATTAGCACAATACTGAATGTCTTTTTGTAGTTAAAAAATAAACTCCCAGAATTTGGCGGAGCTTGTATTTCTATATGTTTTCCGTCAAAAGATCCAACGCAATTGGGGAAATTCCAGCTTTCCAGAAAACCAGTACAAATATTATTCCATTTTTCTTCTGTTGGCAAACAAAGGTAAATTGGCTGCAATACTTGGGCTAGAACTCGACAAGTTTCGTGGATAATTTTTCGAACAGTTGACTCTCCACATCTAAACGCTAATGCAATAGATAGTATTTGATCTCCGGTTGCTAAAAACCTATACAAAATAATTGATAGAAATATTGATATGCAAAAATACTGGCATAAAACATTTGGAAAATGATATTGTTTTACACATATGTTTCGTTCTTCAATTAAACAGCCCATAAGAAAATAAGTAACTACTTTAGAGTTATGATCAAATGTTGCTCTGGACTAAATGCTCGATGGTTTGATTTGGTCAAAAATGGTCTTGTCATTTGTAACAGAAGCTTAAAAGTTTCCTCTCTCATCCTTGTATATCGACAAAATATAATTGGATCATTATACTTTATCTCTTGAAAGAGGTATTCATAATCCCCATATATAAACGTACAACGTTAATGGGTCTAACCCACCATCTCCGATTTAGCCATCTTTTTCTTCGTTTTCTTTTCTTTAATAACGCCAATAGGCACAATTGCCAAACGTACAAAATAAGATCATTTTCATTCATATTTATGGGAACAAATGCCCTGTATCTAGATATATAATCAGACATCGCCTAAAAAAATATTTAAAAAAAACATAATTTCCAAATTCTTACATATACTTAATTACTTACATATTCATATCACATTATTTTATCTTTTTTTACAGCTACATATGAATTATAATATTCTTTAAATATTCGTAACATTTTTAGCGTCTACATTTATAGGAATTATGTTATTAATTACATTAATATTTTATTTATAAATTCAGATATACAACTTACAAAGAAAATCGGTCAATTGTATCTACTTCTCGAATATTTCACAACTTTTTACTTTTACAATATTTTGCCAAAGATTTCACACTTTTAAGTTAAAAAGCGAACTTCGCCATCTTGAATATAAAATTCTTATGTATCGTACATACATACGTATGCGTTGCTGCATATTATGCTATGTGCCAAGCATTATGCGTTATGCGTTATGCAAAAGTGTGTGCTCCCCGCTTAACTCGCGTATCTCGCGCGATATCCATTTGCGAGATATCGAAGCATTGACACGCGGTGTTAACACACGCCCGCCTTACCGCGCGCACCTCGCGCCTACGGGCTCGCACCGACAACACGCGCCCGTCTCACCGCACGCGCCCCGCGCCACGAGCCGGGCCATTTAATCAGACGCGCAAAACACCATCTAGACCGGCGTCAAAACATCGCGAGTATCATTGTATCAATTCATAACACATTGTAACAGCTGACCATTGCCATCGAGTGGCAAATAAACGAAGTACATATCAACTCATGTCCTATTGTGTTTCAAACCCTTCACGAATCCTAATCTCGATTGAGCTGTTCGCGCACGCGAGACCGCACGTGAAGCGGCCGTTACAGCGTTAATAAAAATAAATGTGCATATAATCAAAACTTTAAATTAAAAGGAATAAGATTTTCCTTTAAAAAAACCAAATGCGGTCTATCCTAAAAAGAATTCCCAGCACCCACCAAGTTTTTCTGAAGATGTAACTCCTCTTGATCTATTTTATCTTTACACTTGTATTTTTGTTACATTTATTAATCTGGTACGGACTATCCCCATAAGGACTCCCAGCACCCACCAAATTAATAAATCTTGCGTTAATAAAAACAAATGTGCATAAAATCAAAACTTTAAATTAAAAGGAATCAGATTTTCCTTAAAAAAAATCAAATGCGGACTATCCTAAAAAGGATTCCCAGCACCCACCAAGTTTTTCTGAAGATGTAATTCCTCTTGATCTATTTTATCTGTTCACTTGTATTTTTATCATATTTATTAATCTGGTGCGGACTATCCCAAATAAGATTCCCAGCACCCTCCAAATTAATAAACAGTTGCGT
The DNA here is from genome assembly GCF_021464435.1 of Cataglyphis hispanica. NCBI lineage: Eukaryota > Metazoa > Arthropoda > Insecta > Hymenoptera > Formicidae > Cataglyphis > Cataglyphis hispanica. Next base: position 5,255,625 of record NC_065962.1, on the reverse strand, counting down.
TAATAAAAATAAATGTGCATATAATCACAACTTCTACTTAAAAGAAATCACATATTTCTTAAAAAAAAACCCAATGCGGACTATCCTAAAATGGATTCCAAACACCCACCAAGTTTTTCTGAAGATGTGATTTCTCTTGATCTATTTTATCTGTACACTTATATCTTTATTATACTTATTAATCTCGTGCGGATTATCCCAAAAAGGACACCCAGCACCCACCAAATTAGTAACTCGTTGCGTTAATAAAAATAAATGTGCATATAATTAAAACTTCAAATTAAAAGAAATCACATTTTTCTTAAAAAAAAACCCAATGCAAACTATGCTAAAAAGGATTCCCAGCACCCACCAAGTTTTTCTGAAGTTGTAATTCTTTTTGATCTCTTTTATCTGTACACTTGTATTTTTATTATATTTATCAATCTTGTGCGGACTATCCCAAAAAGGACTCCCAGCACCCACCAAATTTATAAATCGTTGCGTTAATAAAAACAAATGTGCATATAATCAAAACTTTAAATTAAAAGGAATCAGATCTTCCTTAAAAAAAAACCAAATGCGGACTATCCTAAAAAGGACTCCCAGCACCCACCAAGTTTTTCTGAAGATGTAATTCCTCTTG